>NC_056750.1:64086963-64186963 GCF_019279795.1 Protopterus annectens | reverse complement strand
ACTGTATTGTCCCTGCTTCATTTATTTTTGATTCATCATTCTGCATGTTAAGGTAAATTACTTGCTAGCAACTGCCGGTACATGTATATTCAGTTAATGGTGTAAATGTTATATACCAGAGCAGTCAAATGTATGTGCAGCAATCTATTATGATCGTTGTTAATTTTAATAATGTTCAGCTGCTCCTATTGCCCAGATTCTGCTTAATGCTAATAATTTTGATATCATAATATTTATCTCTGTGAATCCCCCAATTACAAAATAAGGGTCTCCTCTGAAAAGAGGGCTCTAGACTAATGGCACTTACATAATCTACAAAAGGATAAATAAAATAACATAAAATAAAATAAAAATGTCCTTGTGTGAATGTGTTATTTATCCTTATGCTTAGGAATGCAGACATTTATTAGATAGCTTGTGTCTCTAAATAACTTCTTTTCTGAGTTTCAAGTTGCAGTTGTCATTCTTTTGAATTTAGCTTTATGAAGACGTCCCAGGTCTCAAACAAACTTATCTCCATGAGAATGTTATTTCTCTTTCTGTACTAAGTAGCATCTCCCATTTTCACTTCAGTGTCTACTTTTGACTGGTAACACTGAAATATAATCCCAGTTCAACAGTACCCTGCACTTTCTGGCCCAGTTAACCCCTTATGATGTTATGACAGGGTATCAAACCTGCCAATATTAACAGTCTCTGCCCCTTATGTTATGGCAGGGTATCAAACCTTCCAATATTAACAGTCTCTGCCCTTATGTTATGGCAGGGTATCAAACCTGCCAATATTAACAGTCTCTGCCCCTTATGTTATGGCAGGGTATCAAACCTGCCAATATTAACAGTCTCGGCCCCTTATGTTATGGCAGGGTATCAAACCTGCCAATATTAACAGTCTCTGCCCCTTATGTTATGGCAGGGTATCAAACCTGACAATATTAACAGTCTCTGCCCCTTATGTTATGGCAGGGTGTCAAACCTGCCAATATTAACAGTCTATGCCCCTTATGTTATGGCAGGGTATCAAACCTGCCAATATTAACAGTCTCTGCCCCTTATGTTACGGCAGGGTATCAAACCTGCCAATATTAACAGTCTCTGCCCCTTATGTTATGGCAGGGTATCAAACCTGCCAATATTAACAGTCTCTGCCCCTTATGTTATGGCAGGGTATCAAACCTTCCAATATTAACAGTCTCTGCCCCTTATGTTATGGCAGGGTATCAAACCTTCCAATATTAACAGTCTCTGCCCCTTATGTTATGGCAAGGTATCAAACCTGCCAATATTAACAGTCTCTGCCCCTTATGTTATGGCAGGGTATCAAACCTTCCAATATTAACAGTCTCTGCCCCTTATGTTATGGCAGGGTATCAAACCTTCCAATATTAACAGTCTCTGCCCCTTATGTTATGGCAGGGTGTCAAACCTGCCAATATTAACAGTCTCTGCTCATGTTATGGCAGGGTATCAAACCTGCCAATATTAACAGTCTCTGCCCCTTATGTTATGGCAGGGTATCAAGCCTGCCAATATTAACAGTCTCTGCCCCTTATGTTATGGCAGGGTATCAAACCTGACAATATTAACAGTCTCTGCCCCTTATGTTATGGCAGGGTATCAAACCTGACAATATTAACAGTCTCTGCCCCTTATGTTACGGCAGGGTATCAAACCTGCCAATATTAACAGTCTCTGCCCCTTATGTTATGGCAGGGTATCAAACCTTCCAATATTAACAGTCTCTGCCCCTTTTGTTATGGCAGGGTATCAAACCTTCCAATATTAACAGTCTCTGCCCCTTATGTTATGGCAGGGTATCAAACCTTCCAATATTAACATTCTCTGCCCGTTATGTTATGGCAGGGTATCAAACCTGCCAATATTAACAGTCTCTGCCCCTTATGTTATGGCAGGGTATTAAACCTTCCAATATTAACAGTCTCTGCCCCTTATGTTATGGCAGGGTATCAAACCTTCCAATATTAACAGTCTCTGCCCCTTATGTTATGGCAGGGTATCAAACCTGCCAATATTAACAGTCTCTGCCCCTTATATTATGGCAGGGTATCAAACCTTCCAATATTGACAGTCTCTGCCCCTTATGTTATGGCAGGGTATCAAATCTTCCAATATTAACAGTCTCTGCCCCTTATGTTATGGCAGGGTATCAAACCTGCCAATATTAACAGTCTCTGCCCCTTATGTTATGGCAGGGTATCAAACCTGCCAATATTAACAGTCTCTGCCCCTTATGTTATGGCAGGGTATCTAACCTGCCAATATTAACAGTCTCTGCCCCTTATGTTATGGCAGGGTATCAAACCTGCCAATATTAACAGTCTCTGCCCCTTATGATATGGCAGGGTATCAAACCTGACAATATTAACAGTCTCTGCCTCTTATGTTATGGCAGGGTGTCAAACCTGCCAATATTAACAGTCTCTGCCCCTTATGTTATGGCAGGGTATCAAACCTTCCAATATTAACAGTCTCTGCCCCTTATGTTACGGCAGGGTATCAAACCTGCCAATATTAACAGTCCCTGCCCCTTATGTTTCAAACCTTCCAATATTAACAGTCTCTGCCCCTTATGTTATGGCAGGGTATAAAACCTTCCAATATTAACAGTCTCTGCCCCTTTTGTTATGGCAGGGTATCAAACCTTCCAATATTAACAGTCTCTGCCCCTTATGTTATGGCAGGGTATCAAACCTTCCAATATTAACAGTCTCTGCCCCTTATGTTATGGCAGGGTATCAAGCCTTCCAATATTAACAGTCTTTGCCCCTTATGTTATGGCAGGGTATCAAACCTGCCAATATTAACAGTCTCTGCCCCTTATGTTATGGCAGGGTATCAAATCTGTCAATATTAACAGTCTCTGCCCCTTATGTTATGGCAGGGTGTCAAACCTGCCAATATTAACAGTCTCTGCCCCTTATGTTGTGGAAGGGTATCAAACCTGCCCATCTTAACACTGTCTATGTTAGTCACAATAGCTACATTCTTGCATAGTTTTTACATTTTAATGCTTTATTATGAAAATTAGCTAGCCCTTGTAGGGGATAAAGTACTGACTAAGACCTAGGTGACCAGCATATGATAAGTAGTTGAGGCGTCTGATGGTGCTGGTTAGACTGGATGGACAGCGTGACTATCCTTGGGGAATAAATGTGCCTGTGGCTCTCTAGTGGAGCTCTGGTGACTGCTCTTGGGGAATAAATGTGCTGTGGAGGCTGGAGCTCAGACAGTAGCTGCATGGCTGGGGAGGTAGAAGGACAGAATAAGACATGCCTACCCTATTGGGCATGTAGCAGGCCATATGCTTGAGACTCTCCTTATGGTCTCCCAGCTTGATAATGACATCTATATTTAAGGGAAGAGACTTAGGGCTATGAAAGAACACTACCGACAGCAATATGATTGACCCTGCATTTTCTTGCACAAATGCAGGCATGCCACAGACTCTCTGAGCATGTGCAGGATGGTGGTGGAGCCATGCTCTGGCAGCCCTGGAGTCATCAGCAGCAGCCAAATTTTTTTTTATGAACATGATTACACTGCATTTCTAATAAAAAATAACGCCATAATAATAACCACAGCCACTATTAAAAATAATGATGTATCATAACACCATAATAATAATAACCACAACCACTATTAAAAATAATGATGTATAAGTCATTTGGTGTACAGGCTGTACATGATCCCCGGGGTAGCTGAAATCATTTCTCACCTCCCCCTGGGCAAGACTCCAATCCACTGACCATAGTTTTTTTTAATGGCTCCAAAAATATGAGAGTGATTCCCAGCAAACCTCAGAGATGTTACCTCCTATATAAAATTCAGGTAACAACTTAAGAAATTTCTCTTCTCCAAAGCCACCTGGAGTTGCTTTTCACACCCATGTTATCACTTTTAGAAGATCTCCACTAAGCACACTAACCCCATACAGTACCAGTACTTTTCAAATCCTCCCTGGGTTCTGATACCACCTTTTTCTCTGCTATCTCTCTTCCTATGTTCTGTACTATCTCCTCCTCCCCATATCTTTCCCCTTTCCTCTCCTTATGTCTCTGCCACTTTCAGACTACACCCTTGTGTCTCTTCTTCATTTCAGCATTTATATATTCTTTAAAACATATTTTGTATTCATGTCACTACTCAGTATATAATTGCTACTAACACAAATTGTGTGATATGCACTACTCATCTTTTTAGCTTTCCTAACAATTCTATACAGTCATTGAGAGATGTTGAGTTTTATTGTGTACTTTAATTTTGTATTCTGTTTTTTTTTTTCTGAAATGAGCTTGAAAACAGTACTCTGGGCCCTTGGGTAAAAGTAAGTAAATAAATAAATAAATATTGGAAAGTTTCAATACAGAAATGAATGTTTAATGTCCAATGAGTTGAAAGCAGGAAGCCTATGCATGTCTCAAGATGTTGCTGTGGTCAGAAGATTATGGGAGATGGGTCTAATCTGCTTTGGGGGGAGGTGACAAGGAGGCACCTCAACAAGAGTGGAGGGTGTGGCTGCTGGGGACAGGTAAGGTAAGAAAACAATGACAGGGCCAGATTTTTATGTCAGAGAAGTTAACAGACTGATTGCGAGGATCTATAAATGGGAGGAAGTGCAAGATCTATCATCTGTGGGTTTGGGTTAGCATAGGATTCAGGGGAAAAAAGATCAGTGGACTTCTAGAAAAGCAAAGAAAACCTTTGAGAATGTTACATGAAGTTCATGGAGATGAGGAAGGCTGGTGCTAGTATTAGGGAAGAACATGCACTGTAGAAATTTGATAGCAGAGGGGTACGGCCACACGGCAACAAGGTAATTGGGATGGAGGATGAGAAAGAGAATTATACCGAGTACACAGCAGAAGAAGAAGATAGCATAGGTACACATGGGTAAGGTGAAGAAAACTGGATGGGGATGCTGCTTTTCTCTGGTGGATAAGTGTTAGATGTGCCATTACAGACTATGAATTTATTATCTAGGTAATAGAATGGTGCATACAAGATCCTGAACTTGATAGATGTGTTGTAGTACTCATTTTGTATACTGAAACAAATCCATATATGTTCCATTATTTCAGCTGCTGTTTCAAGCTCTGGCCTTATCCTAAAGCAGGCGTGATGTCTATAGCCAGTTTTATTATTTCAAGTAACTGCTGAATTACTCATGTTTGAAATTGTTCTATTTTGTACTCCAAATTCTGAGAACAATAATCACATAAAAAGTATGAGCCAAGGTTAAGGTGAATGAAGTGTATGCAATGAAGAGGGGTTGAAGATGAAGAACAGTATAAAAGTAAGGATGCAGACAGTGGGGGAAGAGAGAGGACAGGTAAGTGTAAAGGTACATCCAATTAAAGAATAACCAGGTGTGTAAATTAACACTGGTAACGTTAGGTACCACTGCCATGAAATAAAAATGAAAACTTGCACAAATACATGAACGAATAAACGAATAAATAAAAACGAAAAGCTACCTAACTGCAAACAAATGAATGCAGGTTGATGAACCAGCTACAGCAAAAACTGAATGTACCTTGACCAGAAAAACAACCAAGCACTTCACACAATCTGACAGTGACGCAGAACCAATGGAAAGAAGCAAGTAAAAATGGAACTAAGCACTTAATAAATTATAATAAAAATGATAAATTCAAAATATCATGCACTATGAAAGATGTTTATCGTCATTTTTGCTAAGAAATTAATTATACTTCTCAAGATAGTTATACAATTAATTATAACCACTAGAGTTCATGCTTATTCAGACACACCTCTTGAAATATATTTTCCTGATAAAACTCATTATGTTAGCTATTATTCTCTGTGCTGTTTTATTCATGTAAAAGAAAAGTTTTTTTTATTTGAATTCATGGTCTGAATATGTATTCCTACGTTTGGGGAGAGGCCTTCATAGGTCACAGCTAGAAGTTATACAGTTTTGTAATGGTTAAATGTTCAGTAAGGGTCTCAAGGAATACAAATTCCTTCAATGAGGTCATTGCAGTCAGGGCTGTAACCTTAGAGTTGACTATAATAGGTACAGGGGACTACAAGACTTCTATAACAGAACGCCTCAAGAAAAAGCATTTCTCAGAAATTTTCTCAAATAGTTTGTTTCATTTGGCAAGGCTTACAGTGACCTGACATTTGACAAACTGTCTGTGATCCACTTTCTAATCAATGAAGGCTGAGTGATATTTTGCCAGAATTAACTCATTCATTCTGCAGTTTAATAAAGGAAGTGCATTTTTAGGGAAACGTATGATACAATTTTATTTCTGCTATCAATTGTGTTATAGCATGTTTTATCTTAATGTTCATGCTTCCTTCTCAGCTGTCTGCAAGCTATATGTGTTGACTTTGGTCTGATTGGCAGTTTAGAGATTAAACTTCAGGATAAAACAAAATCTGAAATATTACAATTGAAAATATAGAAAATGTTTTCATTTCAGAAAAAAAATGTTTTTACAATTTGTAATAGCTTTGGTAAAATGTTGCGTTGCTTTGGCTTACACTGAACCTGTCCCACTGTATTATTTACTTGGCCTATTGCCTAGAATAACTGAGTACTGCTGTATTGCCAATAAATTGCAAATTTGTATTCAGTCATATGTAGATAACACTCAATTACTGGAGCTTTTCTCCCCAGGCCTCTGCTGAAAAGTGGCCTTTGTGCCCAGCCAAATTTCCCCAGTCATCAAATATAAAATAAATAAATAAATTAATTAAGCATGACTACTTTCTTGCAGTGATCTAGGAGCTTTATTTTAGTGTTTTTTCTTTGAAATTGACAGTATACAGTTAGAAGTGGTAGGGATCAAATCCAGCGCAACGGGATACAAAGTCTTGACATTTATTACTTTAATCTCCATGGTCTTTTATTACTACTACCCATGTGTGCTTGGTGTCATTGTTGAAATAAAACTGTAATATGTAAACATGACAGTGACCTGTACATAAAGAGAAAAAAATAATTAAATAAAGGACATACTAGAAAGAATTAATTTAAACATTTGTATATGGAGCAGAATCTGACCTCTGATTCCTCTCCTGGGTTGTGATATCCAAGAATAGTACTGAAGCTGTTGAGGTAAAACTATTTTATATTAAAACCATATCTGTTCTTTTTATCAAATGTGGCTTTTTTCCCTTTGTATAGTTTCATACTTCATGCAATGAGTTTGTTAAATAAATAAAACCTTCTTACCTTTGTTGCTCTGTTGAGTCAGACCAATGACTTTGATAAAATGATGGAGAAGAAAAGGTGTTATAAGAGCTGCGCCACTAAGTTCACATTTCATGAAACCGTTACTAGTTTGTTACTGTTCTGTAACAGGAAAGAAACCATGGAAAAACAGCACTGTAAATAAAGCCAAAGTTCTGCTTTTGGTAAGATTCACATGCAACATCCTGTGTAAATGAAGTTTGCGAAACAGACGTTGAACGGAAGGATTGATAAAGCTGTGGGAAAGGGATCAAGAAATTCCATTTCTTCTCTGTCTGGAGTCTCAGCAAATACCTTCTGACATAGTATTACCTTATGCCAACTTAGAGGCAGTCTTAACAAGAACTATACATGTGGTGCAGTTTAATTTCTGTGCAAAGCGAATCTAGAGAGCAACGAGCCACTTATGAACAAGGTGAAGCTGCAGCTCATTCATGCCTTCCTGTTAAAACAACAACGCTGAGTTTCTGTTTGTAAAAACATACCTTTTCAGCCTTTCAGATGTACAAGCATTCATACAACAGTGCAGATGAGCTTTGGATTTTTTTATGCAAATATATGGAATAGTTCCAATGTAAAAAAAAACAGAAGTGGTTTGGAGTTCTTTGAAATGTGACTATCTAGATTTCTGCCTTCAAAAGATATGTGAAATGGTAAAATCTAAAAAGTTAACGAAAAAGTGCTGAAAGGCACTAGTGTTATCATTGCCACATTATCGTTTCAAAACCGTCATTGCTCAGACTTGGTTAATTACAAACCACAGTGAAGCAGTCTTTGTACTGATATAAAGAGGCTTGAGGCAGCACAACTATGCACAACAGGGCTGAGGGTTCAAATAAAAAAGTTTTCCAGCTAACAGGATACTTCAAAAGCAGAAGCTGAGGGTGTTTTTATTCCCTTAAAAACATTTCCCATAACGTCTTATGGATGTGACTACACATACAACTATTTTGTAGGCTAGAGAAAATCATCTGTTTAAATGTTAATTAAAATATCTCTATTATTACTTCCTTCTTTTGGTGTTTTCTTGACTATGATCTGCTGAAGAGCTAAAACAAAAGTGTGGTAGAGCATGCAAAGTGGAAGATTTTGTTGAATCAAACCTCATAACAACTTGCATACCACCATACAGATAGCAAGAAATAGAAACACAAATATACTTGAGTGCATTCACAATGCACGTACATAAGCACACACACTGATGGATGCACACGCACACACACACACACACACACACACACACACACACACACACACACACACACACACACACACACACACACACACACACACACACACACACACACACACAAATACATGAAGATTTTTTAGGGAGGCTTTCCCTTTAGTACTAGTACTGTATTCTTTCCACATAGAGTAAACACCTTAACACTTCTGACAAATAGGGTAGAGTGAAATCAGAGGCTTGTTTGTTTAGGGGTATGACTCTTGAGGTCCCAGGTTTACACCATGAATAAACGCAATGTTTTAACTGTAACTTGAAAGCATCTGCAGGCTGTGCTCACTGAAATCAAGAACATAGTCTCAATGGGCCCCAATAACATCCCAGGATGCCTCCAGAACAGTCTAAAATATGACTTATTTAGGACCCCAGAGTCATTATTTAACTATAGTCTTAAAACAGGCTTTGTGCCATGTCACTGGAGAACTGTGATGGTAATTCTCCTTCATAAAGATGGACTTTCAACAGATCCTGGAAACTACAGACTTATTGGTCTGACTACTCTTATTTGCAAAGCTATAGAAAGTATTATCAGGGAAATTATCAGCAAGAAAAAAGGAGACCTTCAGACACTGGCTCCATCCCAGTTTGGCTTTGTCCAAGGAAGGTCATGCTTACTGAATCTGGTGGACTTATAGGTTCATAGGTTCATAGGTTGGTACTAGGCTATCAGCCTAGGGCCTATACAAGCCTAGCCATAACAATTCCCTGGCTATTTCTTCCCACACTATTTACTTCCCTGGACCCCTGTCTAGCAGGGCGACTGACGTGATTCCCGGGGTAAATTTCCTTTCTCCCATCCAATCGTCAAGGTTCCCTTTGAAGAGGACCAAAGAGACACTCTGCTTGACATGTATGGGCAATCTATTCCAGAGTCTGGGGAGTCTATGGGTCAGGAACCTATCCCTCCAGCATGTTTTGTTTATTGTGATGACAAGGTTTAGATCCCTGGAGCATCTGGCTCTGAGGGATTGGGATTTCTTTAAGTGTAGCATGTCCAACAGCTCTGGGTTTGACATGGCCTTGTATGTTAAGCAAAGATTGCCTCAGAGTAGACGATATGCGACAGAGTATAGCTGGAGTTTTTTAAGGCGGTCAGCGTAGGGCATCTGCTTTAGGCCTGTGATTCTTTTAGTGAGGTATTTCTGTGGCCTTTCCAGTTGTTGCAGATGTCTTGAGAGGTACATACCAAACGGGCATTGTATTCTATAATGGGTCTAATGAGGGATGAGTACAATGGGACAATGACCTCCTTTTTTCTGGATGAAAAGCCCTTAGTGATGAGGTGTGCCACATAGAAGGATTTCCTGACTGTTGTGGTGATGTGGTTATCCAAGGTGAGACCACTGTCCACCTGTGTCCCTAAGTCTCTTATCAGACTTTCGGTGTTTAGTGTACTGCCACCTATATGGTAATTCACGGATACATGTTTTTTCCCAAAGGGATAACTATACATTTCTTGGCATTGAGCTTGAGCCCATGGCTCTGGCACCAAGCATCTGTTTCTGTAAGGCCCTTTTGTAGAGTATCCACATCATTTGGGGATTCAATAATGGCTCCCAGTTTGCAGTCATCTGCAAACTTTGTTATCCAGAGTCCCTTAGTGTTGGCCTGTACTTCAGAGAAGTAGATGCCAAACAAGAGCGGTCCCAGGACTGAACCCTGAGGTACTCCACTTATCACTTGTCTGGAGCTGGATTTGGAGTCGGCTACTTTTACAGTGTGGGTTCTATCAGTAAGCCAGTTAGCAACCCATTGGGTGACGTAGGGATTAATGCCCAGCTTAGTAAGTTTATCTATGATTCCAGAGTGGGGGATGGTGTCAAAGGCCTTGGCAAGTTCTAGATAGGCTGTGTGGACCACCTTACCCTTGTCCATGGCTCTGGAGACTGATTTGAAGAAGTCAATCAAGTTCAGGAGAAAAGATCGGCCCTTCACGAACCCAAACTGGGTGGGGTCCAGTGTTTGAAGGTTGCCAATGTCTTTGTTTATAAGTTCCATGATAATATGCTCCATGGCCTTGCAGATAAGGCTTGTCAGACTGATGGCACGGTAGTTTCCAGGATCTAAGGTGGATCCCTCCTTGTGGAGTGGGATTACTGTAGCTGCGCGCCACTCAGTGGGCACGAAACCTGAGGTGAGGCTATGATTAAACATGACACTTAGGTGAGGTGCCAGTTCATATTGTAGTTCATGTAGTACACAGCCTGGGATGTCATCTGGTCCCATGGATGCTGTAATCTTAGCTTTGGAGTGTGTTTTTTACCTGTGTGGCCGTTATTACCGGAATTTGGCAATCTTCCGGTATTGAGATGGGCCATTTAGGGGGTGAGAGAGGGTGAAGTTGGCACTGAATCGATCTGCCAGGATATTGGCAATATCCTTGGGATCAGTATATTTAATGCCATTCTGTTTTAGCTCAGAGCAGATCTGAGCATTGCCATTTAGATTCTTGACATAGTTATAGAATGTCTTGTTGTTGTCTTTGGAATCTTTGGCAATTTTATTTTCATAACTAGCTTTGGAGGATTTTATGAGGGATCTCAGTTTCTTACTGAGGCTGGTAAGGAAGTTTTTGCATCCTGGGATTTTCCTCTTTTCTGCAACAGTTTCTTCCTTTTGTTGTAAAGTTTGTTTATGGCAGGGGACCACCAGATTGGCTTCTTTTTTTTGGATGAGAGCATCTTGGTTCTATTTGGGATGGCACAATTTATGCATGAGTGGATGTGCTCGTACAGTGCCTTAGTGTAGGATTCAGCAGTTGAATTTTCAGCTCCTGTCTGCATGGGTGTCATGAAGTTTGTCACTTCTGACTTGAGTAGCATGAAGTTGGCTTTAGAGAAGTTTTTTATGGAGATTTCCTTACTGGGGGGTGGGGGTGGGATGTGGATGTTAAGGGTGATTAGCTTATGGTCAGACGTGACTAACGAGGGGATGACCATAGGTGTGGAGCATCGATTTCCCATGTTGGTAATGACCAGGTCTAGGATACTGGAGCCCCTGGTGGGACTATGGATTAGTTGATCCAGGGCATTGGAATTTATGAATTCCAAGAACCGTTGGGCAAAGGTGTTGGTACATGAGTAGCTTTCCCAGTTAATGGCAGGGTAGTTAAAATCACCCAGTATTAGGGTGCTTGGTTCTATCTTAATATTTTCCAGTATGTTTAGAAAGGTGTAGTGAGAATCTTGGGGTATGGTGGGGGATCTGTAGCAAGCTACAATTTGGATTGCAGTCTTACCTAGTGTTAGTTGCACCTAGAGAATTTCAGACACTTTGTGTTGGGCAACTAGCCTGGTGGTGTGAATATCCTTGGTGAATATTGACACTCCTCCACCTTTAGTGTTTCAGTCCTGTTTTGGTGGCCGAAAAGTGTGGTAAGAGTTGTAGCCTAGTATTGCAGGGGTGCTCTCTGGAGCCTTGAACCAGGTCTCAGTTACTGCACAGATATTGATGTTCTCCATTTTTAGGAGTGCCTCGAGAGAGTGCATTTTTAGGTTTAGACTTCTAGCATTGAGTAGCATTACCTTCAGATTTTGCATGCTTGTACCTGTTATGGTGGTGGTTTTGTTCTTTGAACTTTGCCTAAAAAGGCACTATAGGGGTGGCAAGAGCTTTAGACAGTAACCTGAATCCAAGAGGCGACAGGTGCAGACCATCTCTGGCAAAGCATCGTGGTCTGTCAATCATGTCGTCCCAGGCAGACAGATACTGGATCCCCTTTGAATGACACCAGAAGCTTAGCTAATTGTTGAAGTCAATCATTTTATCCTTATATTGTGGTATCATTCTGGGAGAAGGCAGGATGCAACTCAGGGCTAGGGTCATACCTGCCTGGGCCACATGATCTGAGAGCTCTTCCATGTCTCTTCATGTAGTCCAGGAAGGTACGTCTCAAGTCATTCACTCCAACATGGACAATGACAGAGTCATATTTGTACTTGTTGTGGAGTGACTTGAGTGCATGCATTATGTGGCGGATCCTGGCACCCGACAGGCAGCTGACTGTAATTTTTGCCTTGTTCAACCTGGTGAGAGGGACATCAGTGTGCCAGACTATAGAGTCACCTATGACTAAAGTGTTAGGTACATTGTCTTGCCTTAGGGGCTGTTGCTGGGTGGCACACAGGTGTTTTGAACTATGTGACACTTTGGTTGTGATTGGTGTTTGTTTGCGTTTCAGCTTCAGAGGTCCTTGTTGTTAGGGCAGGTTACAGTTAAGGGTCTCTGCATATTTGGATTTAGTGTTGCTATATGTGGGTGTTGGTGGTGTGGGTTTAGAAGGGCTATGTGTTGCTTGAGGTGTAGTGTGGGTGTTAACCTTCTCCTCTTGACTGTCTAGCACAATCTTGGGTGGAGAGAGCTTTGCTTCCATTTTGGCTATGTACGTCCATCTCTCACAGGTTGTAGTGTTGGGTGGTATGAGGAGAGGGTTGTCTGTGTACATGAGGCAATTGCTGCATTGCCCAGTATGCCCAGATTCACCAGGTGGACAGGAGAAATCACAGGAAGCTGACCCTTGGACATGCCTGGTTTGATGCTTTTTTTTTTGTAAAGTACAGGAGCTGTTTTCCCTTACCTTAGCAAGGTACTTTGCAATTATAGGCTGTTTAGTGCCTATTAATTTCTCCTTATTAACAAGGAGAGTTGAGTTCTTGTATCAGATTAAGGCTTCCTAGTGCTTTCCAGCAGGTATTGGAGCAAGTGCTAGTCACAGGGATGCTTAAAAGTAAGATGAAAAAAATTCTTTGAAAGGGTCAATAAAGCAACGGGTGAGGAGGAAAATGGCACAAACAACCTACCTAGATCTGGTCAAGGCATTTGATACAATGCTCCATGGTGCATACTACCTACCTAGATCTGGTGAAGGCATTTGATACAATGCCCCATGGTGCATACTACCTACCTAGATCTGGTGAAGGCATTTGATACAATGCCCCATGGTGCATACTACCTACCTAGATCTGGTCAAGGCATTTGATACAATGCCCCATGGTGCATACTACCTACCTACATCTGGTCAAGGCATTTGATACAATGCCCCATGGTGCATACTACCTACCTAGATCTGGTCAAGGCATTTGATACAATGCCCCATGGTGCATACTACCTACCTAGATCTGGTCAAGGCATTTGATACAATGCCCCATGGTGCATACTACCTACCTAGATCTGGTCAAGGCATTTGATACAATGCCCCATGGTGCATACTACCTACCTAGATCTGGTCAAGGCATTTGATACAATGCCCCATGGTGCATACTACCTACCTAGATCTGGTCAAGGCATTTGATACAATGCCCCATGGTGCATACTACCTACCTAGATCTGGTCAAGGCATTTGATACAATGCCCCATGGTGCATACTACCTACCTAGATCTGGTCAAGGCATTTGATACAATGCCCCATGGTGCATACTACCTACCTAGATCTGGTCAAGTCATTTGATACAATGCCCCATGGTGCATACTACCTACCTAGATCTGGTCAAGGCATTTGATACAATGCCCCATGGTGCATACTACCTACCTAGATCTGGTCAAGGCATTTGATACAATGCCCCATGGTGCATACTACCTACCTAGATCTGGTCAAGGCATTTGATACAATGCCCCATGGTGCATACTACCTACCTAGATCTGGTCAAGGCATTTGATACAATGCCCCATGGTGCATACTACCTACCTAGATCTGGTCAAGGCATTTGATACAATGCCCCATGGTGCATACTACCTACCTAGATCTGGTCAAGGCATTTGATACAATGCCCCATGGTGCATACTACCTACCTAGATCTGGTCAAGGCATTTGATACAATGCCCCATGGTGCATACTACCTACCTAGATCTGGTCAAGGCATTTGATACAATGCCCCATGGTGCATACTACCTACCTAGATCTGGTCAAGGCATTTGACACAATGCCCCATGGTGCATACTACCTACCTAGATCTGGTCAAGGCATTTGACACAATGCCCCATGGTGCATACTACCTACCTAGATCTGGTCAAGGCATTTGACACAATGCCCCATGGTGCATACTACCTACCTAGATCTGGTCAAGGCATTTGATACAATGCCCCATGGTGCATACTACCTACCTAGATCTGGTCAAGGCATTTGATACAATGCCCCATGGTGCATACTACCTACCTACATCTGGTCAAGGCATTTGATACAATGCCCCATGGTGCATACTACCTACCTAGATCTGGTCAAGGCATTTGATACAATGCCCCATGGTGCATACTACCTACCTAGATCTGGTCAAGGCATTTGATACAATGCCCCATGGTGCATACTACCTACCTACATCTGGTCAAGGCATTTGATACAATGCCCCATGGTGCATACTACCTACCTAGATCTGGTCAAGGCATTTGATACAATGCCCCATGGTGCATACTACCTACCTAGATCTGGTCAAGGCATTTGATACAATGCCCCATGGTGCATACTACCTACCTAGATCTGGTCAAGGCATTTGATACAATGCCCCATGGTGCATACTACCTACCTAGATCTGGTCAAGGCATTTGATACAATGCCCCATGGTGCATACTACCTACCTAGATCTGGTCAAGGCATTTGATACAATGCCCCATGGTGCATACTACCTACCTAGATCTGGTCAAGGCATTTGATACAATGCCCCATGGTGCATACTACCTACCTAGATCTGGTCAAGGCATTTGATACAATGCCCCATGGTGCATACTACCTACCTAGATCTGGTCAAGGCATTTGATACAATGCCCCATGGTGCATACTACCTACCTAGATCTGGTCAAGGCATTTGATACAATGCCCCATGGTGCATACTACCTACCTAGATCTGGTCAAGGCATTTGATACAATGCCCCATGGTGCATACTACCTACCTAGATCTGGTCAAGGCATTTGATACAATGCCCCATGGTGCATACTACCTACCTAGATCTGGTCAAGGCATTTGATACAATGCCCCATGGTGCATACTACCTACCTAGATCTGGTCAAGGCATTTGATACAATGCCCCATGGTGCATACTACCTACCTAGATCTGGTCAAGGCATTTGATACAATGCCCCATGGTGCATACTACCTACCTAGATCTGGTCAAGGCATTTGATACAATGCCCAATGGTGCATACTACCTACCTAGATCTGGTCAAGGCATTTGATACAATGCCCAATGGTGCATACTACCTACCTAGATCTGGTCAAGGCATTTGATACAATGCCCCATGGTGCATACAACCTACCTAGATCTGGTCAAGGCATTTGATACAATGACCCATGGTGCATACTACCTAACTAGATCTGGTGAAGGCATTTGATACAATGCCCCATGGTGCATACTACCTACCTAGATCTGGTCAAGGCATTTGATACAATGCCCCATGGTGCATACTACCTACCTAGATCTGGTCAAGGCATTTGATACAATGCCCCATGGTGCATACTACCTACCTAGATCTGGTGAAGGCATTTGATACAATGCCCCATGGTGCATACTACCTACCTAGATCTGGTCAAGGCATTTGATACAATGCCCCATGGTGCATACTACCTACCTAGATCTGGTCAAGGCATTTGATACAATGCCCCATGGTGCATACTACCTACCTAGATCTGGTCAAGGCATTTGATACAATGCCCCATGGTGCATACTACCTACCTAGATCTGGTCAAGGCATTTGATACAATGCCCCATGGTGCATACTACCTACCTAGATCTGGTCAAGGCATTTGATACAATGCCCCATGGTGCATACTACCTACCTAGACCTGGTCAAGGCATTTGATACAATGCCCCATGGTGCATACTACCTACCTACATCTGGTCAAGGCATTTGATACAATGCCCCATGGTGCATACTACCTACCTAGATCTGGTCAAGGCATTTGATACAATGCCCCATGGTGCATACTACCTACCTAGATCTGGTCAAGGCATTTATTACAATGCCCCATGGTGCATACTACCTACCTAGATCTGGTCAAGGCATTTATTACAATGCCCCATGGTGCATACTACCTACCTAGATCTGGTCAAGGCATTTGATACAATGCCCCATGGTGCATACTACCTACCTAGATCTGGTCAAGGCATTTGATACAATGCCCCATGGTGCATACAACCCACCTAGATCTGGTCAAGGCATTTGATACAATGCCCCATGGTGCATACTACCTACCTAGATCTGGTCAAGGCATTTATTACAATGCCCCATGGTGTATACTACCTACCTAGATCTGGTCAAGGCATTTATTACAATGCCCCATGGTGCATACTACCTACCTAGATCTGGTCAAGGCATTTGATACAATGCCCCATGGTGCATACTACCTACCTAGATCTGGTCAAGGCATTTGATACAATGCCCCATGGTGCATACAACCCACCTAGATCTGGTCAAGGCATTTGATACAATGCCCCATGGTGCATACTACCTACCTAGATCTGGTCAAGGCATTTGATACAATGCCCCATGGTGCATACAACCCACCTAGATCTGGTCAAGGCATTTGATACAATGCCCCATGGTGCATACTACCTACCTAGATCTGGTCAAGCCATTTGATACAATGCCCCAAGGTGCATACTACCTACCTACATCTGGTCAAGGCATTTGATACAATGCCCCATGGTGCATACTACCTACCTACATCTGGTCAAGGCATTTGACACGATGCCCCATGGTGCATACTACCTACCTAGATCTGGTCAAGGCATTTGACACAATGCCCCATGGTGCATACTACCTACCTAGATCTGGTCAAGGCATTTGATACAATGCCCCATGCTGCATACTACCTACCTAGATCTGGTCAAGGCATTTGATACAATGCCCCATGGTGCATACTACCTACCTAGATCTGGTCAAGGCATTTGATACAATGCCCCATGGTGCATACTACCTACCTAGATCTGGTCAAGGCATTTGACACAATGCCCCATGGTGCATACTACCTACCTAGATCTGGTCAAGGCATTTATTACAATGCCCCATGGTGCATACTACCTACCTAGATCTGGTCAAGGCATTTGATACAATGCCCCATGGTGCATACTACCTACCTAGATCTGGTCAAGGCATTTATTACAATGCCCCATGGTGCATACTACCTACCTAGATCTGGTCAAGGCATTTGATACAATGCCCCATGCTGCATACTACCTACCTAGATCTGGTCAAGGCATTTATTACAATGCCCCATGGTGCATACTACCTACCTAGATCTGGTCAAGGCATTTGATACAATGCCCCATGGTGCATACTACCTACCTAGATCTGGTCAAGGCATTTATTACAATGCCCCATGGTGCATACTACCTACCTAGATCTGGTCAAGGCATTTATTACAATGCCCCATGGTGCATACTACCTACCTAGATCTGGTCAAGGCATTTGATACAATGCCCCATGGTGCATACAACCCACCTAGATCTGGTCAAGGCATTTGATACAATGCCCCATGGTGCATACTACCTACCTAGATCTGGTCAAGGCATTTGATACAATGCCCCAAGGTGCATACTACCTACCTACATCTGGTCAAGGCATTTGATAAAATGCCCCATGGTGCATACTACCTACCTAGATCTGGTCAAGGCATTTGACACAATGCCCCATGGTGCATACTACCTACCTAGATCTGGTCAAGGCATTTGATACAATGCCCCATGCTGCATACTACCTACCTAGATCTGGTCAAGGCATTTGATACAATGCCCCATGGTGCATACTACCTACCTAGATCTGGTCAAGGCATTTGATACAATGCCCCATGGTGCATACTACCTACCTAGATCTGGTCAAGGCATTTGATACAATGCCCCATGGTGCATACTACCTACCTAGATCTGGTCAAGGCATTTGATACAATGCCCCATGGTCCATACTACCTACCTAGATCTGGTCAAGGCATTTGATACAATGCCCCATGGTGCATACTACCTACCTAGACCTGGTCAAGGCATTTGATACAATGCCCCATGGTGCATACTACCTACCTAGATCTGGTCAAGGCATTTGATACAATGCCCCATGGTGCATACTACCTACCTAGATCTGGTCAAGGCATTTGATACAATGCCCCATGGTGCATACTACCTACCTACATCTGGTCAAGGCATTTGATACAATGCCCCATGGTGCATACTACCTACCTACATCTGGTCAAGGCATTTGATACAATGCCCCATGGTGCATACTACCTAACTACATCTGGTCAAGGCATTTGATTCAATGCCCCATGGTGCATACTACCTACCTAGATCTGGTCAAGGCATTTGATACAATGCTCCATGGTGCATACTACCTACCTAGATCTGGTCAAGGCATTTGATACAATGCCCCATTCAGGTATGTTCACCTAACTTATGGAGATGGTTATAAACCCCCTTATAGCACTCTGGATATCTACTGATAGGACCCATGAGGTTAGAATTGGTAAGGCCATCTCTACAAACAGACCAGTCACCAGCAGAATCTCCCAGGGCTCTGTACTGGACCTAGTCCTTTTTGGCATTTACTTCTCGGATGTCAAAATCAATGTCAAAGGCCTATGGCTATCCAAGTTTGCAGATGATTGGAAACTAGGAACAATTATTGAATCTCCCCCAAGATGAGAGCACCCTTCGTGAAGGTCCAACACAGACAAATGTTTGGTGCCAAATTCATGGCTTAAAATGCAATACCAAGAAATGCTTTATAGTACCTTTTGGGAAGTTGGCCACCCTGAATAGCTACATTATCAGTAAAGCACCCTTAAAATGTGATTCACTACTCCGGCATCTAGGAACCCAAGTAGATAGTAACCTGGCCTTTTATCAAAATGTGTTCAAAGTAGTAATAAATTCCTTCAATGTGGCTCAACTTCTAAGCAAGGACATGACTTCTACATCCAGAGAGGTCATCATTCTACTGCATTTGGGTCTCATCAGAACCATCATAGAGTATAATGCCCCCTTCAGTATGTATACAACCAGTCACAAGCAACAATGACCAGACACATGCAACAACTGGAACATCCACAAAGTTTCCTTACAAAAGAATACAGGGAGAAAACACAACATCTTAAGCTGATCCCCTTAATGTCCCCTCTCTTCACTTGGTATTATACAGGGTTCTTAGAGATGGCTTTTTAAAGTAGAGCATAGATAAAATATTTTCTGTTATCCTTTAGGGAAAATGTTTTTTGTACATATGTTCTTTTAAGTAAAATAGCTTCCCTTGTGACTGCCTTTATTAGCAATTAAGGCAATGTGAATGGTTAATGTGATTGGATTTACTTGGCTGATAATATGTATAATAAGGGGGAGTGATGTATGCTGTGTTTTTTGCTGCAGAAGTTACATGGTTGACGAAAAACGCGGTGACCAAGTTAAGCGTTTTATTGTAGCTGTTTCTGTCTAATAGTCATAGATCGTAGTACTGGAGGCTCCAAGTGCTTCGTTTTGTTATTTGTTGGTGAAGTTACACTTGAGACACTTTTATCTTTGTTGGTGAAGTTTCTTTGTGATGATGGAGGCTGGCAATGCAGAGGAACATGACTTACTTGAAAGCAATGATGCCGGAGAGTTACAGAATGCCGTGGAACAGCTAACACAAGTGGTTATGTTATTGAATAATAACATTTCACAGCTTCTTCAAATCCACAATAGTAGGTCATTGCCTGGCAACCAGGAAGGCCTGAGTGACTTGCGTAGTGACGCGAATGGTATAGAAGGAAGTAGGCATGGCTTAGCAGCTGAAACGAGTGAGGTGAACCATTATGGTCGAACGGACGGTTCTTTTGAAGGTACACCTAACATTTTTAAAAGTCAAGGGAACAGTAATGCCCCAGCTGCAGATCATCAGATGGGAACAAGAACCAAAGAGAAATGAACGAACTATCGGAGCCTGCCGTTAGAGGATATACATGGCAACAATGCAGGTAACAAAAGCGGAGAAAAAAACAATGACTTTTGTTGGAAAGACTGGGTTATAGAAACTGATGGTTATAATAATTTTAGACACTAAAACACCTGGTTTTGATCGAGTGAATACGTATAATGGAAATATTTGTTTGTTACATGATGTAATGTTGAAATATAAAACGCTGCATTTGGACAATTTATATTTAAAGCAATGTTTATCACTTGAAATTGTGCCCAAAGGGCTTCGGGTTTACAAATACCCAAATAACACAAAGGAAGCAAGTATTAAAGAATTAGTACATATTTTTGATACATGTGGGTTTGCTATTATGAGAGTTATTATTAAAGATAATGAGGCTGAGTTGCAAGAGTTATTTAAGAAATGAATGACTCTGTCCTGAATGATAGACTGTTTACAGTAGATAATGAAAGGAGCGAATACTACGATATTAAAAAGAAAATTGATGATAAATGTCTTAACATTTCCCAAAGGAAATCTAGGAAAACTGAAAGGGATATTTTTGAATATAAAAGAAACAGAAGTTATCCCAGAACTAAACAAGTGTTTGGGAATGGTAGGACTTATGTGATGGGGAATAAGGACGAATATGGGTATAATAAAAGGTCGAGGTTTATAGAGTCATAGATTATTACTAGGCTAACTGCCCTCATGGACCATTTTGAGCCTAGCCAACTACCCCGTGAGAATCAAACCCTGCACCTTGTGTTTCTAAGGTAAGCACTTTAACCATTACGCCACCCTCCTACCCTTCAATGAGGCTGGTATTGAAATAAATGCTGTTAATGGAAATGGATGGAAAACTGGAGGGGGGAAATGACATGCATAACAGCATTAATTATAATAGTAATAGATTTGTAGATGAGGAACAGGAATTTGATAATTTTGAAAATCAGGTATATGAAATTACTGACCCTTTAGAATTCCCTTTACCGAGGCAGTCAGAAAGAATCAGGAACAGGCCAATAGCACAATATCACAACAAAGAGGGGAAATCTTGGAAGTGAGTGGGGATGGTGGTTTAGAAAATGAAGGGGGTATCATCAAAGTTAATGAATATGTGTTTAGGTTTCAAAATTATAATATTTTTTATTATAGTAGTGTAGAAATCAATGAATGGCATTTCAAACTTGTTATGAAGGGACTAAAATTTGCCCCAAAATGTAAAAGTGATATTAATAAGATTCTAATAGATTTAAAACTATTTACTAGACTATTTTTAAATTTTTTTTTTTTTTCCTTTGTAGTGCATTAATGAAGTGTGTGTGTGTGAGATATATTATTACAGATATTTTTTATGTGGAAAGTCAGATTGACCCATTTTAAAAATTTAGATTATCTACTGCCAGAATTGTACACTAATATACCAATTCTGGCATTATATTTTCACAATCATTAATTGTTCCTCTATCTTCTTTTCTCAAAAAGAAAATTTTCAATTATTGTTATTGATTTAATAGGTTTGAGACCTGTCTTTATGACTGCACAAAAAGAAATGTATCAGCAACCCTGCCTTACATCCACAGCTTAAAAACTTCGAGGTGGTAGTTGAAAGAGAACTTAGAGAAGTTTTGAGTAAGTCAAAAACAGTGTCAAACTTGACTTGGCAGGAGAGGAGTTTATTGAAAGAGCTGAGTCATAATAAGAATATAAGAATCTCAAGGCCAGATAAAGGTGGAGGAATGGTTAAAATGGACAATATTATATATGGGGCTAAAATGGAAGAATTATTAAGAAATGACAGCAAATATGAAACAGTGTCCCTTAATGAGATAAATATTGCACATTCCAAAACTGATTTTGCACTTAAAGAGCTTTTAAAAGATGAGTTAATTGATAAACAAACCTTTGATTTTTTGTATTTAGAAAAACCTTTGATTCCTGTTATTTTTGGGATAGTAAAGATGCATAAAAACACTCAAAACCCCCCGATTAGACAAATTGTTTCGGCCTCTAGTTCAAAAACATACCCCTTAGTGAAATTCATAGATTCTAAAATTAAAAAAGTTTGGATAAACCAAGAAGGCTTTTTAAAGGACTCCTGGGATTTGTTAAGAAAAATTGAACAAAGACTATTTGATAATGATACAATATTTTTAACAGTGGATATTGTTGATTTATTTTCTGTTATCTCACACAATGTAAGGATGTTTCTCAGTCTCATGGCATACAGTGTTTCCAGCTAACTACGGTAAAGTGCCATCATATCTAATCTTACAACTTGCTAGACTAGCTGTAATCTGAGCTGATATGCTTGGCAAACTGCCATTTCCGTACGAAACATATATAATTTCAAATTAATTACAACACCTCTGCTTCCTTCATGAGAGTCAGACCTTGTTTTAGTTTAAGGTAGCATGGATGCTATGCTAAAATGGATGAGGAATGGCCTTTTAAGACTTATTCATATAGACTATGTGGTCTCCAGTACTCTAATTTTGGTCTCAATAGTCACCAGTGGCAAGATCAGACTTGAATTTGCGGCACATGCATTGAATTTAACAATGTTTCTATTACATATATGAACTCTGGAACACCATCCCAACATACCTAAAACAGACCATGAAACTTTCCACAATCAAACCCTTATGAAAACCAAACCTAAACCACACATGGTCATGCACATGATCCTCACCTGGGTAACTCCATTTTCCTTTGTCAGCTCAAAACCTTTATCACTTCTATCTCCTTCCACAGAATAGATGTTTCTACCACTCTTCCTCTTCCACCTCAATTGCCTTTCTATATTAATCCTCACTTTTATTTCAGTTTCTTTCTTACCTTCCCACTTTTTCCATCTCCTTCAAACACTTTCCACCAGAACCAGCCTTACAGATGTGTAACGTCTACCTTGAAACACACTGAAAAAGAATCTTGTGGGTACCACAAGATGCTTTCACACCAGTTAGCTAAAACTTAGCAGTTAGTGGCAAAAGGCATTTTGGGATATGTAGTCTTGTTCCCTATGTAGTGGAGCATACTACATATCCCTAAATCATAAAGACAACTACCCCATACAACTAGCAACAATAAGAAAACCAAGACCAGGGGTTCAGACCAAAAATGATTTTATTCTCTAGCGCCTCGGTATAAAACCTTTCAGGAGTTAAAAAATTCAGCTAAAAATGTGCTACCTTTTATACAAAACACACAAATTCAATCAATCGATACAATCAAACAAGTAAATAAAATACTTCCAATTAACCTCTCCATTCAGTCCCATAGGGACCAAAGTGTCATATTTAAGAATAAAGGCAGACTTTGTATAACAGTTTTTCTTTCAAAAGAATTTCATCATCATTTTCAACAATTACTTGCTCTAAAATACAACCTTGAAGCATAGAAAAATCACTGCCGTGTACTTCTCTAAAATGACATGCCGAAATCTTGTCTTCCTTTTGATTTTTTATGTCCCTGAAATGTTCCATCAAGCTCACTTTAAAACTTCTTTTTGTTTCACCAATATAAAAGAAACCACACGGGCATCTTAAGGCATAAATAACCCCCTCACTGTTATATGAAAAACATCCCCTTGGTACACATTTGATTTTATTCACATATTCAAAGAAACATATTATATATTTGCAAATAGAACAACTGTTGCATTTATAAGTGCCCATAGATGTTGGAGAAACACCAAAGTTATTTTTGGTAAGACAAAATTTCATGAACAAGCATGTCCTCTAAACTTCTTCCCCATTTGTATGACATCATAAGGTGCTTACTTAAATGTTTTACTCAAATCCCCATCCTTGTGAAGACAATTCCAATAATATCTTGCAATACTACTAACTTCTTCACTTCAAATGTTATATGTGCTAACAAAATACATTTGTTCGTTCTTGTTTTCACCATTTTGTCTACCCCCATTGACCCCCAACCTTGTTTGATTGTATTATTGATTGACTGAGTTTGTGTTTTTTGTATAAAGGGTAACACATTTTTAGCTGAATTTTGTAACTCCTGGAAGGTTTTGTACCGAGGCGCTAGAGAATGAAATACTTTTGGGTCTGAGCCAGTGGTCTTAATTTACATATCCCTAAATCCACTGTGCTACCCCACCTTACTATTTTTAAATACTGTAGTTTTTTTTCCTTTGTAGTGCATTAATGAAGCGGTGGTGTGTGGACAGAGATATTACTGCAGATATTGTTATGTGAAAGTCAGATTATCAGTAGATTTTTTTTCTGGAAAACTAGGGATTTAACTATTATGCTTTTTTACAGCCAGGTAAAACCAGATAGTCAGTTCTTTCGGAAGAGAGCTCTTTGTTGTAGAAGGTTGGGTGATACGTAAGCTCAATTCAGCACTGTTGCCACCAGAGTGGGTATGTCCACAACACACCTGACCCATTTGTAAAAAGAAAATTGTGACAAACTACTGCCAGAATTGGTACACTAATATACCAATTCTGGCAGTATATTTTCACAATCATTAATTGTTCCTCTCATCTTCTTTTCTCAAGAATTATAGACAAATGCAGAAATAATGGGGGAGTGGGTGGTAAAGGTAAAAAATCATGACTATCAGAGTAGCTGAGGTAGGCAAAATCAGATATTTGGGCCTTTCAGCTTTGGGGTGGTGATTTTGTTCCAGGCTGCTGTCCATTTCTACATGTTATTCATTAAGTTAAGTGGTGCTGAGTTACTGCTGAAAACAATTGTTGCTCCTTGAATGAATACAGAATATAATAAGCAGTTCTCACATCAGACTTGACTGATCTAGTTGTTAATTTCTGGAGGGGGGGTGGGGACAGCAGCAAAACATGTACCAGTGTTGTGGAATTTCAAATTAGCA
Organism: Protopterus annectens; assembly: GCF_019279795.1. Taxonomy (NCBI): domain Eukaryota; kingdom Metazoa; phylum Chordata; order Ceratodontiformes; family Protopteridae; genus Protopterus; species Protopterus annectens. Next base: position 64,161,748 of record NC_056750.1, on the reverse strand, counting down.
CTGGATCAGATGCAGTACAATCCCGAAGGGGGGGTGTCATTACTTTCCATTTATTTTGTTATTGACATTCAGCAGTTTGGTCTGATTGAATCAATTCATTTTAATGTAGTTTGAGACCTGTACTTTATGACTGCACTCATTAGCTGTTTTTTTGGTGGATGTATTTCTTAGATTCCCTCACTCAGAGCTCCTTTCAATTCTTTGGCTTTTCTTGGCTGATGTTGTTGTAGTTTGTGGTTGCCTCTCCTCTTTCTGCCTGTTCCAGTCTTCAGGAAGTCAGCAGGGCTCTGGAAGAGCTCTCTTCTTTTGTGCAATCAGTCAGTCAATCAGTCAGTCAGTCCGTCAGTCAGTCCTGAATAAAGAAATGACTGTAAAAAAATGCCCCGATTTTTAAATAAATGGAAGTGTTTCCCCATGGCTGACAAGTCAGATGCTCTGAACCATGCAAGTCTTGAAGGCACAGTCTATTGCAATCTCTTTGAACTGCCTGTTCTGTCCAGCAGCACAGACATTCCTGTGGTTCCTTCTCTTTCTGTTTGCTTTTCTACTTGTGTGTTCACAAGAGAGAGAACATATAAGTGCTGCTGTTGTTGTGTGGACCATTTAATCCAAATTGTGCAAATATTACTTAACCCTTGTTTATATACCTCTTAGTTTTCTGCTCAGAAAGTCTGGACAAAGCCAAAAATAATAGGGGAGGCAACAAATCAGGAATAAATTGTAAGTATTGTTCTTATAAATGTGGAAACCTTTCCAAGATTGACCCCCAGGAATTCCTTGCCTCACTAATAGCTCGAAACTGGACCTCCCTAATAATTATCCCCACTAGAAGAAGCTGTTATTCCTGTTGGCACAATATTCTGGAACATCTGTAACACTCTTGCACCTGTCCACATTAAAATAATTAAATTCAATCATTCTCCATGGCTCACTAAAGAATGTAAACATCTTGTGATTGATAGGAATAAAAAACTGGAGATAATGGTTAAAAACAAACAGAAATCAGCAAATGCCCAAACAACTATGAAACAAGGTCAAAAAGCAAATATTTATTTATTTAACATTTGTTTATCAGGAAAGTCCGACTTTGAACAAAGCCAATTTTCAGCTGAGACCTGGGGAGAAACATTCTAGATGCATGCCTTGGTAATGTGGGAGGAAACCGGAGTACCCGGAGAAAACCCACATGAATGCAGGGAGGACATGCAGATTCGGCACAGAAGGCGCTTCAGCCGAGAATCAAACCAGAGAACCTCTTGCTGTGAGACAACAATGTTACCACTGGACCACTGTGCCAAATTATGGATAAAAAGCAATACTAAACCCTCCAGTAGTCATAGGTTCATAGATATATACTAGGCTAATGACCGCTAGGATTTTTATAAGCCTAACTATGCAATCCGACCCAATTGTATCCCTATGTATCACGGGCATCTATTAGGTGGGGGCATGTTATTTAGGAAGTTTCTAAAGGCTATGCAGGGTGGTATGCTAGTCTGGGAATTAGTGTCTGCTCCATCTATCAGGGACATGGGGGACAGATTCAGGGTGAATTTCTAATTTCTGATCCATTGATCAAGGTTACACTTATTCCAGAGTATGGGGATCCTCTGAGACACATATCTGTCTCACCAATAACAAAAATAATCCCACAAAGTTTAGTCATCTATCAGGCCCCTACTCCACCCAGGGTCCAAAAAAGAGCCCAACCCATCTCCAGACAACTGTCCTTTGTAAACAGCCACAATGTTTAATATCTGCTTCATCAAAAGGATGTCAGTTTAACCATAGGCTCTCCTCAACCATCGCTTTTCAACTCTTCTAAACATCACCTTTCCTCACCTGCCTCCCCTAGAAACCCCAACAACTCATGGGCTACATCTATCCCTTCTTCAGCTGGTCAGGTAAACTCTACTAGGCCGCCCTGCTTTACTCTCCAGTTTATCTCTACTTCCTCAATTAAAAAAACTTCTTATACTCAAGCCTTACTCTAACTCTGTAGATAACCTCCCTCCTGAATATTTTAGGCTAACTACACATGCCATTGCCTATCCAGTCAGTATTCTCATCAACAGGTCTATTCTCAAATCCCATATCCCATCTTTTTGGAGGAAAGCATGTATCATCTCTATTCATAAATGTGGTAATTCTACTGATGTCACTAATTTCTGATCCATTCCATTCTAGTCCCTCTCTCTAAACTTCTAAAGCAACGTATTCACAAACAACTGCTTAACCATCTACTTCAGAACCAACTGCTACTCCCCCACTCAATATGGCTCCCTCCCAGCCTACAGTACTGTAGCTGTTTTACTGCCTTTCACAGACACTGTAAAGAAGGCTGGGGACACTGCAAAACTGGTGTCAGCACTATTCCTCGACCTGTCTAAGGGTCTTGATAACACTTCCCACTCCTTATAGGTCCTTCAAGCCCCTGTCTCCTCTAGTTCACTAGTTACCTTTCTTGCAGAAAACAATCAGTAAAATGGTAGTCTGCTTGTTCGCCATATCTGTATAATACCACAGGTGCCTAACAAGGATTCATCCTTGGACCCCTCCTATTTAAGATCTTTACTAACAATCTCTTTACCTCTTCCACCCAAGACTCTCTCATGCAATACACCGATGACTCCACTATTGTTTGCTCGTCTAATAGTCTACCTCATGTATAACAAATAACACAAAGGGCTTTCTCCTCCATCGAGAAATGGCTTACTAATTCCCAGCTATTACTGAACACCCCCCAAAAAGGTTACTTCTTTTCACTCCCAAAACACTTGCTTTGAGAGCAACAAGTTTAAAAGTTTGTCCCTCAACAATGCACTAACTGACTTAGTTCCCCCATACAAAGATGTTAGGTATGTATGACTATCGACATTCAACTAAAATTCAATCTTCATATACAGTATAGAATTTAAAAAAAAAACACCAAAAACTTGGAATGTTCTGTAGACATAAACAATTTTAAGACTATGTCATCCAAAATTACTCTGGCCAACATTTGTCTACTACCCTCCATCCCATATGGAGCTCCCATTCCACCCATCTTACAGTTCTCATTAAAACAAAAACTCAAGCCCTGTTCTAACAACATTAACAAATTTGCCACATGCACTTCTTCCTGCACCTATCATTGTGTTTCTCTCAAATCTCTCAAATGGCTCGAACTCCCCCACCACCTTTCCTATATACAACTCACTTTGACAAACAACCTGACCTTCAAACCTACAGATTGCCCAGCTCTCAGCTCAATTCTTCACTCCTATCTTCTCTATAGGCCACTGAGGTCTGAAAATAAACAACTTCTCACCATCACTAAACCAAATAAAACAGCGAAAAAAAGTCTCTACTTCTATTCAGTTGCCAAAAGCTGGAATATCTTACCCCTCCCCATCAGGTCTGTCTCCAGTCATTCTACCTCCAAACATGCACCAGAGGAATTCCTTGCCTCCATCTGGCTCTGCCGTCATCCTTATCCTCTCACTGGGTCAGAGATTCATAGGAGGTTACTGGGCTAGTGGCCCTAGATCCTTTACAAGCCTCACCATGTTAACCCCAGTATTCCCATTTGTTCTTTTTTTGGGTCGTTTGCTAAACAAATTTATGAACAGAGTGGGTCTGTGATCAACACCAGCTACCCCTGTCCATGAGGGACATGGGTACCACCCCAGGGGTGAATTTGCAGTCTCCCATCCAATTATCTAGGTTGCATTTGAATAGGGTCAGATAGGAGCTCTGTTTTATGTGAATAGGGACTCTATTCCAGAAGCTAGTTTGAGATCCCTAGAGCAAGTGACTCTTGAGCCATTTGACTTGTGGATGTGCAGCATTTACATTAGGGCAGAGTAGGAGATTGCCCTATAGGCCAGGCACACATCATCTCTCAGCAGCCTATAAGATACAGTTTAAAGTGACAGGGCTTTCAATTTGTCCACGTAGGTCATGTCTTGGAGTTCCTGTATTTCTTAGTGAGAAACCTTTGAGGTCTCTTCAGTTGCTGCAAGTGTCTGGAGAGGTACATGCAAAAGGGTGCATTATACTCTATTAGTGGTCTGATGAGAGTCAAGTAGAGTGGAGTTATAGTATCCCTTGACCTGGATGTTATGCTGTTGCTTACGAGGTGTGCTACATAGAAGGCTTTCCTTACCACTGTGGAAACTTGGTGGTCAAAGTTCAGATTGCTATCTACCTATGTTCCCAAGTCTCACACCACTAGGATGGAACTCAGGAGGGAGCTGTCAATATTATAATTTTGTAGGGAGTTCTGTTTTGCCAAAGGGAATAATAATGCATTTTTTTGCATTTCGTTTTAAATCATGGCTTTATCACCAATCATTTGCTTGGGTTAGCCTTTCTTGTAATTTGTTGACATCATTGGGAGACTCAATGCTTGCTCTCAGTTTGCAATTATCAGTGAATTTGGTAAGGTGAAGGCCATCTACTTTGGCCTGGACTTCTGAGAACTAGATGTCACAGTAAGGGGCCCAGCACAGACCCCCTGTAGTGCTCCACTGATGACGGGTCTACTGGTTGAGGTGGAGTCACCAATTATGACAGTGTGTGTTCTGTTGTTGAGCCAATTGACTACCCATCAAGTAACATAAGGGTTAATCCCTATCTGGGACAGTTTCTCAATGATGCCAGAGTGGGGAATTGTGTTGAAAGCCTTGGCAAGGTTGAGATAGGCTGTGTGCACTGTCTTACCTTCATCCATGGCTTTGGTGACATTCTTAAAGAAGTCTACCAGGTTTAATAAGCATGATCTACCCGTAATGAAGCCAAACTGGGTTGGGTCCAGTGTTTGAAGGTCGCCTATGCCCTTGCTGATAAGGTCCATGAAAATTCTTTCTATAGCCATGCAGATGAGGCTGGTTAGACTTATGGGTCTGTAGTTCTCATGGTCAGCTGATGGCTTCCCTTTGTGCAGTGAGATTACTGTTGCTGTTTTCCATCCTGCAGGAACATAGCCAGTTCTCAAACTATGATTAAAAAGAATGGCAAGTGGGTCCACTAGGTCTTGTTTTAGACTATTTAGTAAACAATGTGGGGTATTATCTGGTCCCACTGAGGCCATGTTTTTCATCTTGGCGAGTGTAGAGATGACCTGTTCTCTAGAGATACTAGGCAGAGGGCTGGTGTCAGGTATGCTTTGGGATATGGTAGGCGGGGATAGGGGGTTGAAGTTTGCACTGAATCTGTCAGCCAGTAGATTGGCAATATCTTCTGGTGTAGTATGAGTGATCCCATCTACAACCAGTTCGGCACGTACCTGGGAATTCCCTTTTAGACTTTGGATGCAGTTAAAGAATTTCCTATGATTTCTTGTGGTCTGCTGAAATTACAAAAGTTATTAAACTTAACTACTGAAGAAATCTCAAGAGCTGTTTGTGCCTTCAAAAATGTTTTATTGATTGCTGAAACAGATGAGCGGGGCTCCAAATCAAATAGTTAACTAAGGATCCTTTGTGAGTTTATATGACTTAGAAATGGAGGCATTCCATAGGCTCATCCCTCCCTGGATGTGAACTCCCCTGGGAGGGGGGCTGGAGTTGAGGTGCTCCCCTTACAAAGTTTAACCCTTTTGTGACTATTAGTCCTTCAGTTTACACATCCAATGTATTACAGTGCAAACCAGTCAATCACCTACACATCAGATCTATTACAGTGCAAAACAGTCAATTACCATCAATATTAAAACCACATATATTTAACAAAAATAAATCTTGGTGTAGCCTTTTTGTTTTTTTTGTAGTACTGTGATGAGTACTTTAAATAGTGTCCAGATTAATAGCCTTATCTTAGGCAGCCATTACTTTAGGATGGAGATTTTGTGCAGCTTTTGCCTATGATTCTTGTGATCCCTCTCATCTTTTTCATTTTATGGCAAATGTGGGTTATAGGTGTGTTTTTTTGGGGGGGGATTTTTATTGAATAATACATCATGCATTGCCATGGTGTTTTTTTGCCAGGTACGCTATGGACTATGTGGCTTGTATGTTTAACTTTTAGCTCCAGAGGGGGAATTTAGTCAGTGGGTTCAAAGTAAAATGGTAAATACTAGTTGAGCAAATGGAAGATGATATTTCTGTTTGTGTGGCTACCAGCTAAAAGCTTTTTGGTAAAGCTTTCTTAGTAAGAATTTTAAGGTTTAATGTTTTTATTAATTTTTCAGTAGGTCAATTTCAGTAAGACCACATAGGATGCTAGCCATATACTGCTTGCTGTGTGTTTGTCTGTGTATGCCTTAGACCACATGGTGAGTGTTTTGACTCAAGGAAATTCAGTGAGGCAACTGGTCTGGGGGGTCCTAGTCAAGGATAATTAATAGGAACATTAAGAATTAATTAAAAAATTCCTACAGCTCAGCGGTTAGTTTGGTTATGTGAAACCCATGGAATTTCTTTACATGAAAAATATAAAAGTTTCTATATGCAGGAATCAGCTAAGGAGACCAAATGTTTGAGTTTAAATTCTGTAGCCATGCTTGGAGCAATTCTTATTCAAACTGTGACTTGGCTTACTTTAAGGGACCTAAGGCTAGGTGTATGCCAAATTTTAATTGGGGCAATTTGACTTTTATAAAAGTGCACTTACAATTAGCTACTTAATAAGTGGATTTGTTATGGGTACTCTATGTGGTGTTGTTTGTGTGTGCAACTTTAAGCACCAAAAAATGGGTTGGCTTTATAGGACCTAGTTAGCCTGGACTTGATACTTAGGACCATACCAGACGTTGTTATTTGTAGGGAGCTAGTTAGCCAGGGAGTGATATTTAGGGGCCATAACAGACATTTTTATTAACAGGGACCTAGTTATGCTGAGTTTGAAATTTTGGGTGAAATCAGCCACTGTTATTTATAGGGATCTAGTTAGCCTGGGCTTGACACTTAGAATGATACCAGCTGTTGTTATTTATAGGGATCTAGTTAGCCTGGCTTGACACTTAGAATGATACCAGCTGTTGTTATTTATAAGGACCTAGTTAGCCTAGGCTTGACACTTAGGGCCGTATCAGCTCATGTTATTTATAGGGACCTAGTTAGCCTGGGCTTGACACTTAGGGCCGTATCAGCTCATGTTATTTATAGGGACCTAGTTAGCCTGGCTTGACACTTAGGGCCGTATCAGCTCATGTTATTTATAGGGACCTAGTTAGCCTGGGTTTGATACTTATTATTTGATAAACTAACTGAAATAGGCATTAGTGATGATGCAAAACCTTGGTCTGTAGATTTCCTCACCAATAGATCCTTCAAAGTGAAAGTGGGCACGACCACCTTTGAAACAGCTTCTCTTACGAAAGTATGAAAGAAGCCCATCAGAGTTCCACTTTAGCACCTCTGCTATTTTCCATATTTAACAACAAAGGCCCATCTGATCACTCTCAAATTCCTGTAATTCTTTATGTAGATGACATGGTCATCTGTAGGTAAAACAAAACCCACTCTGTTATTCAAACTCAGCTCCAAGATGACTTCATACCCCTCAATCAGTGGTTAATAGGCAAGAAACATATACTCAGTACCTCAAAAACAAAAACAGTGCTATTTGGAACCAACCAAAAAAATAGCCAAAGTACTCAGCTTCCTTAATATTAAAGATGTTAACAATACACCATAGAAACTACCACATCCTTCAAATGCCTTGGAATTTGGCTAGACCAATCTCTTATCTTTCAACTACATATTCAAAACACACAAAGAAAGATTAACATACTACTGTTCTGGGCAAACAAACTATCACCTTTTCTGTCCAAGCCAGCCAAAGCTGCCATATGCAAAGGAATACTCTTATCTCAACTTGAATATGGACTCTCCATAATAGCTGCAGCTTCAAAGAAAAACATCACCCCCTTCAAGCCATCTCCAATAAAATCTGCCAGTTTAATACAAATGTCTCCATTAATGAACACCACTGCCTAACTCTTGCCAAAGCTAAATAATTCCCAGTACATTTGACAGCCAACCTCCTACAAGGATCACTAATTCACAAAGACCTTTCCCCTACTTTGCCCAATCTCACTCATAACGTTTTCACTAAAACCCCCAAATATAATCTCAGGGTATCTCTCAATCTCAACCCACACTGCTAACTCTAAAAACTAAACTTCATTGCACTGGCCATGCATTCTTCACCCTTGCACCTGAACTATGAGACTCAAATTCTCTGTCAGTAAGAGAAATCCAAAAGTATTCAGACTTCAGGCAACAACTCCAGGAATACTTCTTTATCCTAACAGGATGAAGCTGCACTCATATGGGTCATGTTATCTGAACTCTGCAACTCCCTCACAACAGTTTATCCATATTCCATCATTACTTATCTCACCCTGTTATCACTTACTACTTAACAAATTGTAGACCAAAGATCCAGGGGTTCAAAACACCAGTAACCAACACTAAACCTCCCAAACTGATTGTGGTGCATGCCTTCAAATGTCAATAAACCACAGATCCAAAAGTAACCAATCACTTTATTGAACACAAAAGATAAGTTAAGCACATACAGGTTTCACGATCCTTTACCATGCACTTTCATCCCAAATACTCTCAGGACTTCCTCAGAACAAGTAATAATGCCTGTAGCCTGCTAAAACGTATATGCTTAAAACACACAATAGATCTGTTGTTGGAACTGGTAAAAAAAGTAGTTACCCAACGATGTGGGAGATGTCAAGAATGAGAGTGTGAATTTGTTTTGGAGGATAATGAGATAACTCTGAACAATTCACATCAGCACCATATTATTTTATGTTATGGAAACTGTAACAATAGTGTGTTAGTTTATATTGCTAAATGCAATACTTGTTTTGCTTTTATGTTGGTAAGACAGAAAGGCCTTTGAAAAAGGGTTTATGAACACTGTTATGATATTTAGAAAGGTAATACAAACAGTGCTCTCTATAAACATACTACCCACTGTGGTAATTTAAAAAAAATTCATTTTGGGATTTTAGAAGTGGTACCTCATGACCCCAGGGGAGGTGCCTGGGAGCCAAAACTATAACATAGAGAACGCTACTGGTAGTTGAAATTAAATGCAACAGCATTTCATGGAATCAATGGCTCAATTTCAGTTTTGCCATTTTTAAAGTTAGGAATTGCCAAACTTTGAAGAGACATTTTAGTGCTTCCCTTACGGTTTTATCATATGTTCTACTTCATATATTAACTTAATATTTAAATATAAATATTCAAATACTTTTAATATTAAATATTTAAATATAACTTTTTATGAAGTCATATCATGCTTTAAGGACACTTTATTTATTTATTTATTTATTTATTTATTTATTCATTTTACTAGATAGTTCTTAATATTTAATAGAATTGTACATTTGATTATGCTTATTTTATTAGTACATTGGAATTATGATAAGGATAGGTTTTTATAGTTAAGACCAAAAAAAAAAACACCCTACCGATAAATGGTAAAGTAAGACCAACAACTGCAAAACCACACTGGCCACCAGCAACAGCAGGAATAGGCACCAACACACGGTATTAACACTTAAATAAATATTAATTCAAAAGAACATGAATATAAAAATGTACAATCCTTACTTATTTATTAATAAACAATCTCCTATCCCTCAAAGAAATGTAATATTGATCATATCATTGGGTCCTGAATGTTTATCAGCTCCCAATTTAATTTGCTATAGGGTCTCTCTTTGTTCTAAGAAGTTTTTAAAATCTCCACCCCTGAGATCTAACATGCATTGTTTTAATGTGGTAAACTGAAATTTTTCATAATTCTCACAACCAATAATATGTTTAAAAAGAACATTTCTTTCATCTTTCTTCTTAATACTGTACAAATGCTCTTTAATTTAATCTCTTAAGGTTCTAGTAGTCCTACCTACATAAAAGGCACAGCAACCTGGACACACAGTCACATACACTACTCCTTTTGTCTTACAATTAAACCTACCTGGTACTTCTAAGGGGTATGGAACAGAATGTAAATCAACATAAGGTCCCTCCAAAATATAACAACATACATTGCAATCACCACATTTAAACATCCCTTTACTTTTATTACTATTAATATTGCCCCCAATTTTTGTATTATCATTAAATAATAAGGTTTTGAAATTAACCCTGTTAGTATATACAAACCAATGTATATTTCCTATTGCTTTAATTAATTCTTTATTTCCTTCCAAAATTTTCCAATTATTCTGTATAATCAGATGGATGCTGTAATTGTCCATAGTTATGTCTAAACTACATACCAAATTTTTATATTTAATCCCTTTATTTCTTTTATTGGTAATAAGGGGCAATCTCAGCATGGGGGATATAGATCATCTCTTTTAGACATGACTTCTTTCTCTATACTCAATAAAAATTCTCTTTTATACCCCCTAGCCACAAATAACTCAGTAATAAGGGACATTTCCTATTTTAACTTAACATTATCACTATTCATTCTACATACCCTTATATAGTGACCTCTTGTTAGATTCTTTTTCATAAAACCAGAGCAGCTTTCTATTTTTTCCTTAGGGAGGTCTGTAAGTTAGTTGGAATTGGGGTCCCATATAACACTGAGGCCAAGAAATAAGTTTTGACCAGGGTAATTTTGGTAGCTGCTGTGAGGAAGTTTTTATTCCTGTATAGCATGCCTAGTTTTTGGTGTGATTTCTTTTTACTACTGATTTGTATATGTAGGTGAAACTTGAGATTATCATCCCTAGCAGTTTGGTATGCTGAATCATCATTTTAATTACAAGTGGCTTTATTGATATACCTAATTTTGTGCTTAAGGATTTTTAAATACTATTTTGCTTGATTGGTGTTCCTAGTCATGTGATAGGCTACTTAACCATATAAGTTTTATCAGAATACAGGTATTACTACTTATTCTGAGGGTATTTGGGATGACAATGCATAGTAAAGGATTGTGGAATCTGTATATGATTACCTTATCTTTTGTGTTCAGTAAAGTGATTGGTTACTTTTGGATAAGAGTTGTGGCTTATAGACATTTGAAAGCATGCATCACGATCGATTTTGGGGTTTAGTGTGGATGACTTACTACCGCTCATTCATCCTATCTCCCTCTTCTCTTCGCATCTCTCGCATTTCCTTTCCTTTCTACTCCTCTTCCCTCTGCATGCCTCTCTTACCATTCTTTCCTGCAGCTAATCATACTCTCCTCTTCTAATGTCTTCTCACCTCTTTATATAATGATATGCTACTATCCCTGTAGCATACACCATCTCATTCATTATGACTACGTTTTATCCAAAAAGTTCTTCTAAGCCTGATCCCTTTGTTCATCCATGTTTTAACACTGTAAACTGCTTCTTGAAAAAAATGTTGTAGCATATTTTTGCATTTGTAAATATGTATTTTTAGCATATCATTGTATCTGTAAATATGCTGTGTTCATTTCTTATGTGATCCTGTTCACCTGGGCTGTGCCTGCAAATGGTCCACTGAGAAGTGCACTACTCCAATAAACAAATATAAATCAATAAAATCTACTTTGTGTATAATATTCAGACCTTGATATATTCTATATTCCAGTAATCCAAAATTAGGTACCGGAGACCAGCAGTTCCAGCACGCAAGTGATTTAATGTTCAAGCACAGCAAAAGGAACACACATCCACAAATAACATAACCGCTGATAAAAACACATCCCCTTACGTTCTCGTCTCATAGAACTTCATCAGATAGCCAAAAACATCATAGTTACCTAGTTAAATAACTTTTCCTGTTTGAATAGACCAATGAAATTAGTGATTCAATTAGTTACCAAGATACAGAAAGAGTGGATTCTAAACTGCGTGACCGTCTTACTAGTCTAGCACCATCTGGTGGACACATAATAAAACACATGAAAATGCATATAAAATCAAGAATTCACTTAAATAAATAAACCAGGATAAAATAACATGAATATACTGTACTCAAGCTCAGGTCTGCAAAAATGTGATATTTTACATTTTTTATGTATATTCATATTATCAAATGCTTGGGATGACATGTTAGACAGACCTTGATGCTTTGCCAGAGATGGCCTGCACCTGTCACCCCTGAGTTTCCGGGTACTGGCTAAGGCTCTTGTCACCCTTGTAGTGCCTTTTTTAGGTGGTGTTCCAAAGACAAAACTAGCACCATGACAGCCATAAATAAATGCAGTCTGAGGGTCATGCTGCTCAATGCTAGAAGTCTAAATCTCAAGATGCACTCGCCTGAAGCACTCCTCAAAATGGAGAACATTGACATTTGTGCTGTAACTGAGACCTGGTTTAAAGCAGCAGAAAGCATGCCTGCGCTACCAGGCAATAACTCATTCCACACCTTTCAACCCCAGAACATGGACCAAAGATCCAAAGGCAGTGGTGTCTCCATATTCATAAAAGATATGCACACCTCCAGACTGGTAGCCCAGCATAACGCATCTGAGATACTTCAGGTACAACTAACATTGAGTAAGATGGCGAGTCAGGTTGTAGCCTGCTATGGGTCACCATCCATGTCCCAAGACTATCACTCCATGTTCCTAAGCACCCTGGAAACTATTAGGGTACAACCCAACACTTTCATACTGGGTGACTTCAACTACCCCTCCATCAACTGGGAAAACTACTCATGTACCTGTACACTGGCCCAATGCTAACTGGAATTCATCAATTCCAATGCCCTGGACCAGCTCATTCTTAGCCCCACTAGAGGAAGCAATATCCTTGACCTGGTTATTACTAACATGGGCAACCGTTGCTCTACACCAATAGTCAATTCCTCCCTGGTTAGATCCATCCACAAACTAATCATCATGGAAATCCATATCTCACCCCCCCCACCGCAAAGGTAACCACTATGAAAAACTTCTTAAAATCCAACTTTGGGCTCCTAAAAACAGAGGTGGCTAACTTCACGGCACCCATCCCAATGAAAAATAGTTGCGTGACTGCTGAACCATACACCAATGCACTGTACAAGCATGTGCATAAATGCATGGGACTAGCCAAACACAACAGAACCAAGACACTCTCCTCCAAAAAAGGAAGCCAATCAGGTCATCTCCTCCCATTAATAAATTCTACAACAAAAGGAAATAAACTGTTGCAGAAAACGACGAAGTCCCAACACTGGAAAAACTCCCTTATTAGCCTCAACAAGATGTTGAGATCCTTCATCAAAACCTCTAATGCCAGCTATGAAGGCAGAATTGTGGCAGACACAAAAAACAACCACAAAGCCTTCTATAGTTATATCAAGAATCTCCACGGCAATACCCAGATTTTCTCTGAGTTACTGCACAATGGTACCTCCTATACTGAGCCAATGGATATTCCCAACATACTGGCTGACAAATTAAGCTCCAACTTTACCCCCCAAGGACCATTCACAATACCAGAAGAATGCCAGACATCCAGCATTAGTGCAGCACAGGTTAAAGCTGCATTATCCAAGGCCCAAGAATACAGCATCCATGGGACCCGACAATATTCCTTGCTGTGTTCTACATGAACTACAAAGTGAACTGGCACCACATCTGTGTGCCCTGTTCACTCACAGCCTCTCCTCAGGCTTTGTCCCTACCGAATGGCGCACTGCTACAGTCATCCCTCTCTATAAAGAGGGAGCAACTACAGACCCTGGGAATTATCATCCCAATAGCCTGACAAGTCTGATATGTAAGGCTATGGAGCACATCATCATGGACCTAGTTAACAAAGATATAGGGAATCTCCAAACTCTAGATCCCACACAATTTGGTTTTGTGAAAGGTAGACCATGCCTGCTCAACCTGTAACTTCTTTGAGGTAGTCACCAGAGCTGTGGATGAGAGTAAGGCAGTTCATACAGCCTACCTCGATTTGGCCAAGGCTTTTGATACCATTCCTCACTCAGGAATTATCGATAAACTCTCCAAACTAGGCATCAACCCCTATATCATTAAGTGGGTTGCAAATTGGCTCATAGATAGAACCCACAGTGTGAAAGTAGTGGACTCCAAGTCAGACTGCCAACCAGTCATGAGTGGAGTCCCACAGGGATTGGTCCTGGGTCCTCTCCTGTTTGGCATCTACTTCTCAGAAGTCCAAGTCAACACAGAGGGACTCTGGCTTAACAAGTTCGCAGATGACTGCAAGCTGTGAGACATTCTTAACTCCCCAAGTGATACAGACATCCTACAGAAAGGCCTCACTGAGACAAATGACTGGTGTTGAAACCTTGGCCTTAAGCTTAATGCAAAAAAATGCATCATCATCCCCTTTGGGAAAAACTCCGTTCCCACTGATTACCACATCGATGGGAAACCACTGAACACTGAAGGTGTTATAAGAGATCTGGGGACACAGGTTAACAGCAACCTCTCCTTCAACCAACACATTGCCACTGTAGTCAGAAAGACCTTCTATGTGGCACATCTCATTATCAAGGGTTTTGCATCCAGGAAGAAAGAGGTCATCACCTCTCTCTACTCTTCCCTCATTAGACCAATCATTGAGTATAATGACCCATTTGGCATGTACCTCATTAGACACCTGCAACAGCTGGAGAGGCCACAAAAGTACCTCATAAAGAAGAGCCTAGGCCTTAAACACATGTCCTACATGGACAGAGTAAAAAAACTCCAGCTTTTCTCTGTCTCATATCGTCTACTAAGAGGTGATCTCTGCTTGATTTACAAAGCCATGTCTGACCCAGTTCTGTTAAAAATGCTACATCTAAAGAAAGTCCAATCCATACCCACCACACGCTCCAGAGACCTCAACCTCACTACCACAATCAACAGAACATGCTGGAGGGACAGGTCCAGAACCCAGAGAGTGCCTATACTCTGCAATAAAATTCCCATACATGTCAAGTAGAGTACCTCATTGGCCCTCTTCAAGAGAAATCTTGATGAGTGGATGGGAAATAGAAAGCTCACCCCAGTGGCTCCACTTGATAGAGGCACTGGTAACTAATGTCGGGCAGCATGGTGCCAGGGCACTTCTATGGGCTAGGCTTATAAAGGCTCCAGGGCCATTAGCCTAGTACACACCTATGAACCTATGAACCCATGAACCCATGAACCTATGACCCTATGAACCCATGAGAATTGTTCATGTGGGACTTGTCCCCTTACACTCTAGGGGATGAATCAAAATACTTGTTTTTAATTTTGAACTGCTTTCATGTAGCACAGCCTTAAAACATGCCAGCTTTGAACTGTCAAGGTTTATAATGCACCCGTAGTAGACTTTTTCTTGTGGTGCACTGGTATTATCACAGTTGATCTCTGGATGATTCTAAGGAGATGTTCAGCTTTGGGTGATCTCAGCAGGTACACAGCAAGCTCTGCAGTCATTGGATTTCATGAGGAAAAAGTAATGACTGCTGCCTATTGAAATATGTTGGCACTCACAATGCCAAGTCCCAAAACACTAAAAAAATAGACAAATGAACATTATTTATTATTTTATTTATTTTATTTTACATTTGTTGACCGGGAAAGTCTGACTGGATACATGTCCATTTTCAGCGGAGGCCCGGGGAGATAAGCCCCAAACACAATACAAGAAAATTTTGAATAAAAATAAGCAAATTAAAGAGAATTCCATAGTAGTAATACTCAAATTAAAAATTAACACACTCATGTATGCAATTTTTTTTTTCCCCTTAGGTACGGTCATAGGACATGACAAATAAGGGTAGGTAGATATTACTTATGCTAAAGAAAAATATTTTTGGTAGAGTATGAGGAGAGAAACACCAAAGGAGGAGGAATTCAGAAATTATAGACTTAAGAGAGATAAGCCAATAGGTGCTCGTGTCAGTCAGAATTTGAACATGGACATAGCCATTGTGATTTTAGGAAGATTTTAAGTTGTTGTTTGAAAAGACTAGTGGAAGTCAGGGATGTAAGTTCAGTTGGTAGCTTATTCCAAGTGTTAATAATTGAGTTAGTAAATAGGGAGCCACCAGATTTATTGTTAGCTTTTAGGGAAGAGACAAGAAGTCTGTTGGCAGATCATAAGGTAGCAAAATTTTGATAGGGGATAGTAAGGTTTCTGAGAATGGGAGTTTTTGAGGAATGATGCAGAATCTTGTGAATGATTATGAGTTGCTGAAAAAGAAACTGGCTTTGCAGTTCAAGCCACCCTAGAAGTTTTAGGTTTTTGCAGTGATGGGTACAATATGGGGTATCACAGGCAAATCTGTCTATGTTGTTGTAAGCTGTGGCCAGCTAATTGATATTGCTTTTGGAGAGGTTTGTAAAGATTGGGCAGGCATAGAGAAGAGTAGATAGTAGATGAGTTTGGGCAATAGTAGTCCTGGCTGAAGGAGTGAGAAAAGGTGTAATGCTATACAGGGAACTGTTAGAAAAATGTGTATTTGAATATATGATAAATACTAGTTTATAAGCAAAGTAGTATATAATGCATTTTATTCTATTAATCATATAGTAGAGAGGATTAATTCATGTTTAAATGTAAAGTAGTTTTGAAACTGCAGTGTGGCTTGAAGCAAAGCTGACCTTCGACCCTGGCAGATGCTAACTTAGCAAGTTTTAATGTTTATGCTTTTCACAAGTGATTATCTGCTGGGTCAGGAAATTAAATGTGTGAAATAATGAAATCTTCTGCTCTTTCCTGCTGGGATGATTTGGCCTTGTATATGTATTACTGAGATAGCACGCAGCTGTGTGAGAAAGTGTAACAGAGAACAAAGATGTGTATTAAAAGACTGAATCTGCTATTGTATTCGAACTGATATGAAACCTTGAAGAAGTAACTTTACAGGGAGACATTATGTCTGACCAGGTGGATAGCAAGGCCGTATTGTAACCAGAGGAAAACTTTTTTAAAATATACAGCATCAGCAGATTTAATGAATAGAGGACTGTAAGCTAAAGTGATGTAGATGCCCTGTGACATACCACGTCAGTAAGGTGGGCACAGCTTGAATGTTAAACCTATATAAAATTGTGTGCTTCCTGTTTCATGTCAGACAAAATTCTGTACTTGTATGTTTTTTGCCTCCTGGTGTACACTAGTAAACTTTTGAATCTGAACCTCCTGTGTATTGAATTCTTGATTTTATTTAACAGTTTGGTCCTTCGGACCGGAAATTCCCTCGGACAGCTGCAGATCAGCGTCTACCGGTGGTCGAATACTGCGCAGGAGAAGTTACCAAAACAGTTCCTCTTGGGTGAAAAGACCTCCGACTGAATTGTCGTTTAAAGAGGCTGGCCACTTTCTGATCTGTGGCCGAAGAGCGGACATTGGATAGTTCAATACTGGAGGCTTAGGTAGGAAGAATTTACCTTTTTTTCTGTTTTAGATCAGGGACTAGGTTATAGTATATTGTTGTCAAGATTTGTTTTGCAGATCAGGGACAAAAGGAAGTACTGTATATTTGGTTATAGATCAGGGTAACAGAATAAGGTAGACAGTTATTCTAGATACACTGTGAACAGGAACTGAGAACTTGATATCACGTGATAAAAAAGCGTTACGTAACATTTTCTTTGCCATGAGTAATCAGTGCACTAAAACTTCGCGAGATCTGCCCCTAACCGAAGACGCAAAATACATGCAATTACAGCATTCTGATAACGTTAGGTATTATACGAAATGGGTTAACAAATATGAATTTGATGGTAAACTAGATAAAACTTCACTAGTTAAACTCCTTAAACAGCTTAAATATGATGCGGGAGGTCAGGCAAAAAAGCAACGCCAATTAGGCATTCCTCAGGCACACAGGTGGATTGAGGAAGTAAATCATAGAGAACAGAAGCTAAAAAATCCCAAAACATTGTTTTTAGACAAAGAAGATAATAACTTGGTAATAGCGACAGCTCCTCCTCCTCCTCCCTTGCCCCCTCCCTTACCCTTTTCAGGATATGAAGCAAGTGGACAGGCTGGTCCGCCTCCGCGTTATCCTAAAGTTTCAGCAAGACCACAACCATTTGTTTGAGATCCTATTGAGACTAGGTCCCGAACACATAAAACACATAGGGACACAGAATCATATCAAATAGAGAGAAACCTACAGGATGAGAGTGAGGAAGAAATATGCCCACTTATAGAAGTTCCAAATCCTCAGGCAGGACAGGAAGGGCAAAACCCAACACTCTTAGTATATAGACCATGGACACCGGAAGATATCCGGAAGGCTACTGAGGGAATCCCCCATCTGAAAGTTAATTTTATGAAATTTTTAGAAGATTTACAAGGCATGAGGTTGAGTTACCACTTGAATTGGGAAGAAGTAGAAAAAGTAGTAAGACAAGTTATAGGTCCAGATTGGCACATGATTTGTGGCACCTGGAATCCTCGGAATGCAGAGCTTAGACCACTCCCACATAGTGACGCAGAGTTAGACAACAGAGTGAAAGGTCTAACAGACTGAATCTCTGAGAAATGGAAACCTAGAGCAGACTGGACTTGCATTAATCAATGCATACAGCAAGAAAATGAAACAATAGATGGGTACTATGCTAGATTATTAGAATGTTTTAATAATCATAGCGGTATGTCGGTTCCTGAGAACCAAACAAATGATTCCCTGTATGAACAACAATTGAAAAATGCATTTTTGAAAGGTTGCATTGCACCTATTAGTAGCTTCATTACGAAGCATATGATAGATCATCGAACAGGGAGGCTACAAGCCTTACTCGAATACACTAGACATGCTGAAAGACATTTTAATAGTAAAAAGAAAAAGAAGGCGCAAGTCTTCACTGCTGAAGACGGAGCTGAAGTATTTGTATTACAGTCAGGTAAAAAGGGCAAGAAGAATATCCAGGGAAACAAACAGTCTGACAAACGATCAGAAGATTTTGAAGAGAGAAAAAAGAGAGGTGAATGCTTCAAGTGCGGGAAAAAGGGACATCTAGCAAGGGATTGTAAGCAAAACAAAAAGGTAATTACAGAAGATAAGGGAGATGATGACTGACTATATGATAGTGAAGATACATCATGTGAAACTCAGAAATCATCAGGAAAAGTTAATAAACAGAAAACAAATGTAAATGTGATAGAAGGAGTAGAGGAAGTGCAAGTAGATATGGAGGATGAAGAAAGTGAAAATTTGGACTTAGCATTATTAAGTTTAGAGCTCTACTTAGCAGATACGAAACCGGAAGTTACACTTCTGGTGGAGGGAAGGGAAGTCAAATTCCTGTGTGACTCAGGAGCATCACGGACTTTGATAGACCCCTCCAAGTTACCAGAACATTCCGAATCACCTGATTATATACTAGTGAAAGCAGCAAATGGACAGCTATACAGGGAACCACTTTCCCATGATATAGCAATAACTGACCCTGTTTCAGGTATGACCCAGAGAAGTAAAATTGTTGTTTCTGCAAAGTATCCAGTGAACCTATTGGGTAGGGACCTTATGCAGATATTTGGCATAGCAGTAGTTCCAACTGTACAAGGTATGGAGGCACAGAGACAAATGGATACCTTTGTAGTGCGATCGGAGGGTGAAACTTTTTACTGGTACAGCCAGGACCTAGTCACGACTGGTCCAGGGGCAGTAACCGAGGAACTGATGAACGTAGCCATCAGTAAAGTCCCCTCCCTTGACACTGATCGACAGCATTTGTTACACTGTACTCTATACTACTGTACTATACCAGGACCTGATAGAGAGTATGAGCAAGAATTGTTCCGAAATCGAGCAACTAGATTAGTATTGCATACTTTGTACTGGGATACTGAAGGGGGCAGTGTAGTTAGCTGTTCATTACCTCAAGAATTCATTGCATTATATAGATCAAATTGATTACCACATGTCAGCTTGACAAAGAACAAAAGTGTAAAATGGGCAGACTTAGGAGAAAAAGTAACAAGATGGGAGAAACAGACTGAATTAGAACTATCAGAACAAGGGATACAAAAACAAAAACTGAATTGGTTAACACAGACACATCCAGCTGTACACTTGCAATCTAGCGAGGACAGTTGATTAGCGTTTTTATTAGAAGAAGAAGAAGAAATGGCCTTATGTGAAATTCCAACAACTCTTTGGTCAACAGGCAATAAAGATGTAGGACTTATTCGAACAGCAGGACCAGTTACAATAACCCCAAAGTCAGCTTTCAGACCACGGAAAAGACAATACCCTTTGAGAAAGGATGCAGAAATAGGAATTAAGCCTATAATAGCAGCATTACTCAAAGAAGGAGCACTGGTAGAATCTCCTGATTCACCATGTAATACACCCCTATTTCCTGTTAAAAAAGCAAATGGGGAATGGCGGATGGTACAAGATTTACAAGCTGTAAATAATGCAGTAATACCTAGAGCACCTACTGTGCCAGACCCACATACTTTGTTAAACGATTTAGAACCGCAACAGAAGTATTTCTCTGTGGTAGATATTAACAATGCTTTCTTTTCAATGCCTATACATCCTGATAGTCAATACTGGTTTGCATTTACATTTCAGGGTAAAAGGTATACCTATACTCGACTACCACAGGGATATTGTGAGAGCCCAACAATATTTGCACACGAAATGGCTAGCAACCTGGCAGGGTTTACCCTACCGGGAGGTAATCAAATTCTACTTTATGTAGATGACATCTTGCTAGCAGCCCCCACCCAGCAACAGTGCAGGAAGGATACTGTAGCATTATTGAAATTTTTAGCAACACAAGGACACAAAGTAAACAAAAGTAAGTTACAACTTTGGAGAAAACAAGTTAGATACTTGGGATATGTAATATCCAATGAAGGTAGAATATTAGATGAAGAAAGAAAAACAGCAATCTTGCAAGCACCCAAACCAACAACCAAGAAGAAAATGATGTCTTTCTTGGGTACAACTAATTTTTGTCGGAGCTGGATACCAAATTATGCTTTGGAATCTGCTCAACTGACTGACTTGATATATAAGACACCAATAGCAGCACAAGATATCTTACAATGGACACCCGAAGCAGAAACGGCTTTCTGCAGGTTGAAGCAGTTGATAGCTTCTTCATTAGTTTTAGGACTTCCAAATTATCATAAACGATTCTTTCAGACCGTAGATTGTAAGCAAGGATATATGACGTCAGTATTGATGCAACAACATGGGGATAAGCAACGCCCCATAGCCTATTATTCATCACAGTTAGATCCAGTGGTGCGATCTTTGCCTCACTGTGTACAAGCAGTAGTTGCAGCTGCAATGGCAGTACAGGCTTCAGCCTCAGTGGTGTTATTCCACCCTCTCACATTGAGAGTGCCTCATGCAGTTGCAATAATTTTACTGCAGGAAAAAGTGGCATACCTTTCTCCTGCTAGACACCTTTCATGTATGACTATACTGCTGAGCCAACCTCATATGACAATTGAATGATGTATGACATTAAATCCATCAACATTACTTCCAACTCCTGCGGAGGGCACACCACACAGCTGCCTGCAGGAAATTGAACAGTTCGCTTTACCTAGACAAGATCTCACAGATATGCCCTTGGATAATGCTGAGGTGACATATTACGTGGATGGCTCATGTAGAAGGGGTCCTACAGGAAAGAATCTGGTAGGGTATGCAGTAGTTACAGACACTGAAATTTTAGAAGCTCAATCCTTACCGCACAACTTATCTGCACAAGCAGCAGAATTGATAGCTTTGACAAGGGTATGTACTTTAGCAAAAAACAAGTGTGTAAACATCTATACTGATAGTCAATATGCTTTTTCTACAGTACATGTATTTGCACAACAATGGAAAAATAGCGGAATGATAACATCTAGTGGAAAACTTATTAATCATGCACAATTTATTTTGGAATTATTAGAATCTATCCAGTTACCTACCAAAGTAGCTATTTGTAAATGTGTAGCTCATACAAAACAGCAGGATAAGATTTCAAAAGGCAATGCATGAGCTGATGCAGCTGCAAAGCAAGCAGCCTCAGACTCAGAAATTTTACTTTTGAATGAGGAATTACAACCCTCTGAGATTTTAGATTTAGACATGTTAAAAACAATGCAGACACTTACTACCAAAGCAGAAAAACAAAAATGGGTAAAACGAGGTGCAATTCTTGAGAATGGACTGTACATTTCCAAAGAGAAAACCGATATTGCCGTCTAATTTATTTAGATATGCAGCTTTGTTGAGCCATGGGCAGTGCCATGTCTCAAAAGGGGGGATGGTACAGTTAGTAAACCGAATATTCCAAACATATGGATTCACAAATTATACACAAAAAATTTGTGCAGCTTGTCATACTTGTAACAAGCACCATGCACAAGGGGCATTTAAAACCAAGCAAGGAAGTTTTCCTATACCACCATATCCGTTCTATACTATTTGTATGGATTTCATAGAACTGAATAAGTGTGAAGGGAAAAAGTTATGTTTAGTTATTGTAGACATGTTTTCTAAATGGGAAGAAGCTTTTCCAACCAAAAACCCGGATGCAGCAACAGTGGCAAAAGCCCTGATAAAAGAGATAATCCCTAGATTTGGCATTCCGGAAAGGATTTATAGTGACAACGGCACTCATTTTGTGAATCAGACAATCCAACAACTTGGGAGATTTTTTTGGTATCTCCTTAAAGAACCATTGTGCCTACCACCCACAGTCAGCAGGACTGGTGGAACGGTACAATGGTACTCTCAAAAATAAGCTTAGGAAGCTAGTAGATGAGACCTAAAAGAATTGGATATACTGTCTGCCTTTGGCACTGCTGAGTATGAGAACGGTTCCAAATGTAAAGGGTTTGACTCCCTTTGAAATGGTTTTTGGGAGAGCATATTATGTGCCTCAGTGGAAAGCTCTCATGCCTGCAGAGCAAGAGGCTGACAGTTCATTAGCTAGTTATATGAGGAAACTGTTAACAAATAAATCTGTTTTGCAGTTTAACTCTTTTTCAGATAAGGAATAGACCAGACCAGTGGAAGCAGTCTTGGCCCCTGGGACATTTGTGTGGCTGAAAGTGACGAAAAGGAAGAATTGGGCGAGTCCAAAGTGGGAGGGACCATACCAGGTTCTGTTGGCAACACCTACTGCAGTTAGAGTGGCCGAGAGGACATCCTGGGTTCATTTGACACATTGTAAACCGGTAAAGAACTTTCAACTTGATGGAAACCTTGTGACTGATATACAACCACACCGAAATGGCCAAAAACAAAGCGAATAGAAATTTAGATCAACCCCAGAGATATTGCATAATCATTTTGTTGAGTGTACATTTATTGACTGTAATTGTGACAATTTTCCTCTTGTTGTGGTTTATCCTACACACAACCACACAAGTGAAAGTGGGAAGGCGTGACGAAACATCTATAGACTGGCATCCAAATTTTAACACATACCTAGCCATGAAACGTGTATATGCAGAGACTATGAACATTTCAAATTGCTGGGTTTGTACAGCTATACCAACAGCATATGGAGGACTGATAATGTCCGCTATCCCTTTGGGGATAAATGAGACTTGGGAGAATTTACTCTTCGATACAGGAACTGTGAGATCACAGGACAAAATAGCTTTATTTTTACCTGTCACACAAAAAGGAGTTGTATGTTTCTATAAATATGACACTCTCCAGGTGGGCTGGAGCAATTGTAATATAACCATATCTTACCGATGTTATATTACGAATAGTAATGGCAATACTTGTTGCAATACTAATTATGACTCGTATTTGAACTCATTGAAAACAACTATGAATGACATTCGCAAAAATCCAGTTTTGTTTAAACAATTGTCAGTTATAGATCAGAAAATGTTTCATGCAGGGCTGATGCGTATTAGTACTAAAGTAGAAAACTGTTATTTTATTTGTGGGAAAAAGGCATATAAATGGTTACCTGAGAATTGGTCCGGCAGTTGTTTTTTGGGTTATTTGGTTCCGGCAATAAGACATACTGCAGAATTACCTTTGGGTAAGATACGAAACATGAGAGAAGCAGCTCGAAAACCTGAAGGTCCAGTTGAAAAACCTGTGAATCCAGTCGGAAAGATCGAAGCTGGCTGGAAAGATCATAATGCTGTGAAAGACAAAAGCAAATTGACTCATATGGACTTGAGTGACAGTGTTATATCCTGGGCAGGAATATTCCCAGCCTATGGAGCAGTCAAATCAATCTGGGAACTGAGGAGGTTGTCAAAACTTCTCGAAGTAATGAGTAATGCAACTTTTTCTGCCCTAGAACTGGTGACTGATGAACTAAATGCAATGAGAACTGTTGTGCTACAAAATTGAATGGCTCTTGACTTCACCCTAGCAGCGAGAGGTGGTACGTGCGCGCTTACCAAAGAAGAATGCTGTGCGTACATACAATATAACAGGCATGAAATTAATAATCCCCTAGAGGCAATTCAGCAAGTATCAGCCATGATTGAACCAGGCCCAAACCCACTGATGGACTTTTTCCAGAATCTATTTGGGGGGTGGGGTTCCATCCTAATGAATATTCTGATTGCCATTTGTGTGGGTATACTCCTAATAGGAGCATGTATTTGCTGTGGAATTCCCTGCATGAAAAGATTAATCAAAGATTTTATTGATGTATCTGTTACTGAAACTTTGTACCAAGATGTTGAGATTGAAAGATTGATCTCAGATGACATTTTTTCTGAAGTATAGATTGAATGACTCACCTAGTTGAAAATCCTAAGTGGAAGAAGTTGGGAGATGAAATGACACTATGCATACTTCAAAATATAATAAAAAGTATTAATAGGGGGGAAAATGTTAGAAAAATGTGTATTTGAATATATGATAAATACTAGTTTATAAGCAAAGTAGTATATAATGCATTTTATTCTATTAATCATATAGTAAAGAAGATTAATTCATGTTTAAATGTAAAGTAGTTTTGAAACTGCAGTGTGGCTTGAAGCAAAGCTGACCTTCGACCCTGGCAGATGCTAGCTTAGCAAGTTTTAATGTTTATGCTTTTCACAAGTGATTATCTGCTGGGTCAGGAAATTAAATGTGTGAAATAATGAAATCTTCTGCTCTTTCCTGCTGGGATGATTTGGCCTTGTATATGTATTACTGAGATAGCACGCAGCTGTGTGAGAAAGTGTAACAGAGAACAAAGATGTGCATTAAAAGACCGAATCTGCTATTGTATTTGAACTGATATGAAACCTTGAAGAAGTAACTTTGCAGGGAGACATTATGTCTGACCAGGTGGATAGCAAGGCCGTATTGTAACCAGAGGAAAACTTTTTTAAAATATACAGCATCAGCAGATTTAATGAATAGAGGACTGTAAGCTAAAGTGATGTAGATGCCCTGTGACATACCACATCAGTAAGGTGGGCACAGCTTGAATGTTAAGCCTATATAAAATTGTGTGCTTCCTGTTTCATGTCAGACAAAATTCTGTACTTGTACGTTTTTTGCCTCCTGGTGTTCACTAGTAAACTTTTGAATCTGAACCTCCTGTGTATTGAATTCTTGATTTTATTTAACAGGAACCAAGTTTTCTATCCATTGATTTGATAGTTAGGTTGATATGGGTGTTGAAATTAAGATTATAATCAATTGTTACCCCTAAGAGTTTGGTGGTAATGTCAGGAACTATTATGGTGCCATTTTTAGATATGACTGTGAAGTTTATGGCAGGGGATTTATGCGTAGGGATAAACAGTAGTAATTTCATTTTTTTAGGGTTGAGGAGGAGACAGCATTGGTGGAATCAGTTTTCCGCTAAGGTAAATATTTTTTGGGTTCTGGCTTGAAGTTGGGAAGGTGAGAAGGAGGAGCAGATTAAAGTTGAGTCATCAGCATATTGTACACAGGTAGTTTGAGGGAGGGAGGTTTTCAGATTATTAATGAAAATGGTAAAGGGGAGTGGTCCCAAAATTGAACCTTGTGGGACTCCGAGAGTGATAGGGAGTAGAGATGACAGTTCATTGTCCCAGAGGACTGCTTGCTGTCTGTTTCCTAGGTAAGACTGAAACCATTTGATTGAGTGTGTATCTAATGCGAGAGAATTAAGTGTGTTTATCAATAGTTCATGTTTAGGTGAAATGGCAGTGGAGTTTTTAACCAGATTGTTTAATGAAATCTTGAAAAGTGAGAGGATGCCTGAGGAATGGAGAAAAAGTGCTTTGGTACCGATTTTTAAGAATAAAGGTGATGTGCAGAGCTGTAGTAATTACAGAGGGATTAAATTGATCAGTCACAGCATGAAGTTATGGGAAAGAGTAGTGGAAGCTAGGTTAAGAAGGGAGGTGATGATTAGTGATCAGCAGTATGGTTTCATGCCAGGAAAGAGCACTACAGATGCGATGTTTGCTTTGAGAGTGTTGATGGAGAAGTACAGGGAATGTCAGAAGGAGTTGCATTGTGTCTTTGTGGATTTAGGGAAAGCATATGACAGAGTGCCTAGAGAGGAGTTGTGGTATTGTATGAGGAAGTCAGGAGTGTCAGAGAAATATGTAAGAGTGGTGCAGGATATGTACGAGGATAGTGTGACAGTGGTGAGGCCTGCAGTAGGAGTGACGGATGCATTTAAGGTGGAGGTGGGATTACATCAAGGTTCAGCTGTGAGCCCTTTCTTATTTGTAATGGTGATGGACAGGTTGACAGACGAGATCAAACAGGAGTCCCCGTGGACTATGATGTTTGCAGATGACATTGTGATCTGTAGTGAGAGTAGGGAACAGGTGGAGACGACCCTGGAGAGGTGGAGATATGCTCTAGAGAGAAGAGGAATGAAGGTCAGCAGGACTAAGACAGAATATATGTGTGTGAATGAGAGGGAGGATAGAGGAATGGTGAGGATGCAGGGAGTAGAGGTGGCAAAGGTGGATGAGTTTAAATACTTGGGATCAACAGTTCAGAGTAATGGTGAGTGTGGAAGAGAGGTGAAGAAGAGAGTACAGGCAGGATGGAGTGGGTGGAGAAGAGTGTCAGGAGTGATTTGTGACAGACAAGTACCAGTAACAGTGAAAGGGAAGGTATACAAGAGGGTAGTGAGACCAGCTATGTTATATGGGTTGGAGACAGTGGCATTGACAAAAAGGCAGGTGTCAGAGCCTGACGTGGCAGAGTTGAAGATGTTAAGATTTGCACTGGGTGTGATGAGGATGGACAGGATTAGAAATAAGTGTATTAGAGGGTCAGCCCAGGTTGGAAGGTTTGGAGACAAAGCCAGAGAGGCAAGTTTACATTGGTTTGGACATGTGCTGAGGAGGAATGCAGAGTATATTGGGAAAAAGATGCTAAGGATGAAGCTGCAAGGTAACAGGAAAAGAGGAAAGCCTAAGATAAGGTTTATGGATGTGGTGAGAGAGGGCATGCAGGTGGCTGGTGTGATAGAGCAAGATGCAGAGGACAGGAAGAAATGGAAACAGTTGATCTGCTGTGGCAACCCCTGACAGGAGCAGCCGAAAGAAGAAGAAGATCAATAGTTCATGATTCACCATGTCAAATGCCTTGGATAGGTCAATAAAAAGTGCAGAGGATAGGAGATTGTTATTACAATTTTCATTTATACAGTAGGTAAAGGAAAGGAGAGCTGTGGTGGTGCTATGATAAGGTCTAAAACCATGTTGGCAGTCAACTAGAAGGTGATTTTGGAGGAGATGATCAAGAAGTTAGCGGTGAATGCATCTCTCCATAATTTTCGCTACAGGTGAGAGAAGGGCTATTGGGCGGAAATTGGAAAGTTCAGTTGAGTTACCACCCTTGTGGAGGGGGATGATATGAGACACTTTCCAGATTTTTGGGATAGAGCATTCTGTAATGGTTCTGTTAATTTGAGTTACCACCCTTGTGGAGGGGGATGATATAAGACACTTTCCAGATGTTTGGGGTAGAGCATTCTGTAATGGTTCTGTTAATTTGAGTTACCACCCTTGTGGAGGGGGATGATATGAGACACTTTCCAGATGTTTGGGATATAGAGCATTCTGTAATGGTTCTGTTAATTTGAGTTACCACCCTTGTGGAGGGGGATGATATGAGACACTTTCCAGATGTTTGGGATAGAGCATTCTGTAATGGTTCTGTTAATTTGAGTTACCACCCTTGTGGAGGGGGATGATATGAGACACTTTCCAGATGTTTGGGATAGAGCATTCTGTAATGGTTCTGTTAATTTGAGTTACCACCCTTGTGGAGGGGGATGATATGAGATACTTTCCAGATGTTTGGGATAGAGCATTCTGTTATGGTTCTGTTAATTTGAGTTACCACCCTTGTGGAGGGGGATGATATGAGACACTTTCCAGATGTTTGAGATAGAGCATTCTGTTATGGTTCTGTTAATTTGAGTTACCAGCCTTGTGGAGGGGGATGATATGAGACACTTTCCAGATTTTGGGATAGAGCATTCTGTAATGCTTCTATTAATTTGAGTTACCACCCTTGTGGAGGGGGATGAGATGAGGCACTTTCCAGATGTTTGGGATAGAGCATTCTGTAATGGTTCTGTTAATTTGAGTTAACACCCTTGTGGAGGGGGATGATATGAGACACTTTCCAGATGTTTGGGATAGAGCATTCTGTTATGGTTCTGTTAATTTGAGTTACCACCCTTGTGGAGGGGGATGATATGAGACACTTTCCAGATGTTTGAGATAGATCATTCTGTTATGGTTCTGTTAATTTGAGTTACCACCCTTGTGGAGGTGGAAGATATGAGACGCTTTCCAGATGTTTGGGATAGGGCATTCTGTTATGGTTCTGTTAATTTGAGTTACCACCCTTGTGGCGAAAGATGATAAGAGACACTTTCTAGATGTTTGGGATAGAGCATTCTGTTATGGTTCTGTTAATTTGAGTTACCACCCTTGTGGAGGGGGATGATATGAGACACTTTCCAGATGTTTGGGATAGAGCATTCTGTAATGGTTCTGTTAATTTGAGTTACCACCCTTGTGGAGGGAGGTGATATGAGACAATTTACAGATGTTTGGGATAGAGCATTCTGCAATGGTTCTGTTAATTTGAGTTACCACCCTTGTGGAGGACTATGATATGAGACACTTTCCAGATGTTTTGGATAGAGCATTCTGTAATGGCTCTGTTAATTTGAGTTACCAGCCTTGTGGAAGGGGATGATATGAGACAGTTTCCAGATGTTTGGTATAGAGCATTCTGTTATGGTTCTGTTAATTTGAGTTACCACCCTTGTGGAGGGGGATGATATGAGACACTTTTCAGATGTTTGGGATAGAGCATTCTGTTATGGTTCTGTTAATTTGAGTTGCCACCCTTGTGGAGGGGGATGATACAAGACACTTTCCAGATGTTTGAGATAGAGCATTCCATTATGGTTCTGTTAATTTGAGTTACCACCCTTGTTGAGGGGGATGATATGAGACAATTTCCAGATGTTTGGGATAGAGCATTCTGTAATGGCTCTGTTAATTTGAGTGACCACCCTTGTGGAGCGGGATGATATGAGACACTTTCCAGATGTTTGGGATAGAGCATTCTGTTATGGTTCTGTTAATTTGAGTTACCACCCTTGTGGAGGGGGTGATATGAGACAATTTCCAGATGTTTGGGATAGAGCATTCTGTAATGGTTCTGTTAATCTGAATTACCACCCTTGTGGAGGGGGATGATATGAGACACTTTCCAGATGTTTGGGATAGAGCATTATGTAATGGCTCTGTTCATTTGAGTTACCACCCTTGTGGAGGGGGATGATATGAGATACTTCCCAGATGTTTGGGATATAGCATTCTGTAATGGTTCTGTTAATTTGAGTTACCACCCTTGTGGAGGGGGGGTGATATGAAACAATTTCCAGATGTTTGGGATAGAGCATTATTTAATGGTTCTGTTAATTTGAGGTACCCCCCTTGTGGAGGGGGATGATATGAGACACTTTCCAGATGTTTGGGATAGAGCATTCTGTAATGGTTCTGTTAATTTGAGTTACCACCCTTGTGGAGGGGGATGATATGAAACACTTTCCAGATGTTTGGGATAGAGCATTCTGTAATGGTTCTGTTAATTTGAGTTACCACACTTGTGGAGGGGGATGATATGAAACACTTTCCAGATGTTTGGGATAGAGCATTCTGTAATGGTTATGTTAATTTGAGTTACCAGCCTTGTGGAGGGGGATGAATGAGACACTTTCCAGAAATTTGGTATAGAGCATTCTGTAATGGTTCTGTTAATTTGAGTTACCACCCTTGTGGGGGGATGATATGAGACACTTTCTAGATGTTTGGGATAGAGCATTCTGTTATGGTTCAGTTAATTTGAATTACCACCCTTGTGGAGGGGGATGATATGAGACACTTTCCAGATATTTGGGATAGAGCATTCTGTAATGGTTCTGTTAATTTGAGTTACCACCCTTGTGGAGGGGAATGATATGAGACACTTTCCAGATATTTGGGATAGAGCATTATGTAATGGTTATGTTAGTTAAGATGGAAATGGGAAGGCAAGAAGTCCAGATGCCAATTTTAGATATTCAGCAGGAAGGGCATCAGCTGAAGGGGTGCAAGGTTTGAGTTTCAGAAGTAGTGTGTGTATAGGAGATGTAGGAATGGGTTGTAGTTCCAATAGGGTTAGTGAATTAGAAGACACAGGTGGGTTAGAAGTGGACACTGCTGGTAAAGTATTAGATAGAGATTGGAGAGTTTGAGTGAAAAAAATTTTGAAAGTATCAGCAATTTGAGTGGAAGACTGTTGGGTGAAATTAGAGGATGTAGGAGTTTTAGAGTGTCCAGGATGAAGTAATTTATTTATTCCACACCAGATTTTTTGTGGGTTTTGATGTTGGGTTTTTGGAATTGTTGGAAATAGTTTTTTTATCAAGGAAAATGGCTTTTTTAGTGGCATTTTTAAGCTTTCTAAAGTTTAAGTGATCGGTAGGATTTTTTGTGTGTCTCCATTTGTCCCAGATTTTGTTTCTAAGTCGCATTGTTTGCCTGGTGTCTTTTGTGAGCTAGGGACCTGGTTTGTTCTTAATTCTGATCGTACAAGAAGGGGCATGTTGCTCGAGAATTTGTAGAAATTTATTGTTAAAATAGGAAACAGCTTCCTCAATGGTAAGTGTTTTAGGGGATTCCAATTGCATGCTCTAAGCTCAGCCTGAAAGTTAAGTAGGTTTAGAGTTTTTGTATTTTGAATGGTTCTGACATTTTCTTGATTGGTTATTGACATTTTTAGTTTTGTTATAAAGGTAAGAGAATGGTCACTGATATCACCGGGAAGTATCCCTGTTTTATAAGATTGGGAGTTACTGTTAACTAGTATCCAATCTAAATTGGTTTGTTTATTGCTGGGTTTGTGAGTTCTTGTAGGGTAGGAGATGGTTTGATGAAAGCCATGAAGGTTTATTAGGGTAGTAGGCTTATCAGCAGTGCAGCTATTCCAGTCAATATTGAGATCCCCAAGGAGTATGGTCTCTTGGGGAAAATTAGAGGAGAGCCAACAGAGGATATTTTCAACAGTATTAATGTTATTACCTGGGGGGATGTAAGAGCAGATAATATAGATGGATTTATTGGTGTTAATTAAAAGCTTAGACATTAAGATTTCAGCATTGCTAGTTGAAGGATGTGTAAAATCGAGGGCAGAGAGTTGCAGCTCAGATTTATATAATATAGCAACCCCACCTCCTTTTTTGTTTGGGCGGTCTAATCTAATTATATTGTAGCCTCGGAGGAGAATATCATTATCTTTAGTGGTTGGTTTGAGCCAGGTTTCAGTTAGACATAGGATATCGAAGGAGTGTAGATCTAACAGGGCATGAAGGTGGCTAACTGTATTATTTAAACTTCTGATATTAAAGTGGGCTATAAGGAGTGAGTTTTTGCTAGGAGAGGGGGAATAGGAGGTGTCAGGATGGAGGATTGGGATTAAGGGTTACTAGTGTTTGGGCCTGGGTTTGGATGAATATCACCATGTAGAAGTAGGTACTGTTGTGGTATAAGAGACAATTTCAGTAGTTTTCCTAGGATAGGGATAATGTTTTTAGTTTGGGAATACTTGAAATGGATTGTTCTAGGAAATTGAGGTTTAAGGTAGACTGTTGAGGATGTAATGTTACAATGGGAGGTAGAGTTTAAAAGGGAATGAGGGGTAGTTTGTCTTAAGAGGGGATAGAATTGTGTAAAGTGTGGGTATTTGTAGTAAGTGAGCTTGTAGGATAAAAGCAGAGTGCCAAGTGTTATAGATAAGTGGAGTAGGTTAGAGTGTGTTTTAAAGTAGAAGATGGGCATAGTGAATGGAGTTAGGTAGGAGATACCGGGAGAGTAGGTATGTACAAGTATGAGTAAAGGGAGACTGAAGTGAGAACAAGGATCATTAAAAGGTGGGTCTGTTTAGAATATGAACCTATGATTTTCTTGGGTGGCGAAAGCCAGGGTACATTTTTGGCTAGGCTTGTATAGGCCCTAGGGCCAATAGCCTAGTACCTACCTATGAACCTATGAACCTATGAACCTATAAGAAGTAAGTATAGGGGTTAAGGGAGGGACTATTCCAAAGACCGGAAGAAGAAATTAAATAGGAGAGATGGGAGTGGGATTGCTAAGTATATAATGAGGGTTAATTAGGATATTGACTAATGAAGGAAGGGGTATGTCTAGAGAAGTATAAGGTTAGATGCACTGGGGGTGGGTGGGAAATGGGGGTAGGGTAGGGGAGCGGAGTGAGCCCGCAGGGTGAATGGAGTGCGTAGAACTGGAAGATAAGTAGAGCAGAAAAAGCATCAGCTGTCTTTAGTGAATTGGCTTTAAAATGTTAGATTAGGGAAAAAACTGTTTGTTACAAAAGTGTTTACATGACTTAAAATTAGTAAAAAGTGTGTGGGGGGGTGAATAGTCAAATTTACACCATATAACAAGGAGGTTAGAACAGTAGTTACCACTAAAAGGATTAGGACTAATTAGGTTAGATCTGCGGTGGTGGTGGCGTGGTAGCGTTGTCGCCTCACAGTAAGATGTTGTCCTGTTCGATTCTCAGCTAGAGCGTCTTCTGGGTGGAGACATGCATGAATGGGCGTACCTTCGTTGAAGGTTGTGCATCAGGGCTGGCAATTCGGCACGTTAAAATCTACTGCCAATCATTAGCATCCCAGAGTTCCGCTGTGGCGACCCCTAACCAGGAAAAAGCCAAAGGACACAACAACAACAACTTAAAAGCTAAAAAATATCTTGGTTGAATACTGCCATCTATTGGACAAAAGGAAAAAGGCAACTAGGAGAGGTAATGAAGGTTTACTTCCAAAGTCAGGAGGTATGGGAAACAAGACTAGGTAGAGGTGATGGATAGGGGTCTGCGTTAGGCTGCAAGATCTCACACATAGGGGTTACCAAATAGATAGATATAATAATTACAGGTACTGCTGATAAAGTAGGACTTTCACATATATGAAACAATACTTTTAGTAGCTAAAGCTTTACTAAGCCTGACAAGCAGACAGCTTCAAGGACCTCTTCCGGTTTAGGAGAGGTTTTTCTTGGTTGTAAGGCAGGGAGGGAGCACCCAGGATCCCTTTAATGAAACAATACTTTTAGTAGCTAAATCTTTACTAAGCCTGACAAGCAGACAGCTTCAGAGACGTCTTCTGGTTTAGGAGAGGTTTTTCTTGGTTGTAAGGCAGGGAGGGAGCACCCAGGATCCCTTTAATGAAACAATACTTTTAGTAGCTAAATCTTTACTAAGTCTGACAAGCAGACAGCTTCAGGAACATCTTCCGGTTTAGGAGAGGTTTTTCTTGGTTGTAAGGCAGGGAGGGAGCACCCAGGATCCCTTTACATGAGTAGAATCAAGCAGTCCAAAGAAAATGCAGCCCTAGTTCAGGGGAGAGGGAGGACGCTGAGACAGAGGGTTTAAAATTAGAAAAGCAATTAATAAACCATCACTCTTCTGATCTAAACTTTTTTTTTTTTAAGTGGACTATTGCATCTTCCTTGTAGTAGTCAAGCCCCCACACCACCTGGACTTATATATATTAACTCCAAGATTGTCATACCTCATCTAGATGTACATGTATGTGTATGTCTAGATTTTTAGCTATTTAGCCTCCATATTCCAGGACTCAGCATTGCAAGTCCCAACATTCAGATGGTTACTGGTAATGAGGTCCACCTTTAATGACTGATGGGTATCTCATTAGCTGCTCCTGGTGTACCCCTAACACTCATGGCATTGGCTTAGTGTGGTTGTACAGTAATACTAGTGGGCACAGGTGGGAGTAAGTACTGAGGTACCACTGCAGTTTTCTTGGAATCCAGCCATGATTCCAAAAAGGATTGCAGGAAAAAGTGGAAGATAGAAAAGTTGGTCCAGGCAAGAAGGAATACTGGGTTGGCTAACAAAGAGGCTAAGAGAGGGGTTGCAGTAGCAAAGAACAGGGCATCAGTAGCACTCTACCAGCTTTTGGAAATTGATTCAGTAGATGGCACAACGAAACTATATCAGGTCATTAGGCAAAGACAGAAAGATAAAGAAGACAGAAATCCTTCATAAGGAATGCCAGTAACAACCTGCTCACCAGTCCATGTGATGTCAAAGAGAAAGAGTGCTTCCATCAGCTTCTGAATGAAGAAAACTCCCTATGGAAACTGTACTACCCCAGACATAGCCTACAATGAAGGAGGAGGAGCCCACCCTAGAAGAAGGAAAAGTCACTCAGGGTAAGCAGTAGTCTCAGATGAGGTCACAGCAGATATGATCAAGTTGTTGGGTTCTGTAGGGGGCAAATGGTTCCTGACGGTACTGTTAAAGTTCAGAAATAAATAACAGAGTTTTACCTTTTAGTCTTGAGTTAAGAATAACACTTCAGAATGCAGAAAGTACTTGTTTATTCCATAAACAGTGCTGGGAGACTGCCTACTAAGATTTCAAGACTAGTCTCAAAAGAATAAAGGGAAATACTGAATTTATATACTTTTTCTTATCAATTTCATGCATGCAGAACTTTGACATAACATAGCTTTTAACAAGTAATAACATTTTTAAATATTTTATGTCCTTGTGATCCTCATAGAGCTTCACATAAACACTTGGCAATATGCCTTTTAAAACATAGACCACTTGTGCTTAAGATTTATTGGCTTGCACCTTTTTAACATTTGCTACCAGTGCACACTATCTCACAGACATCCTTGCAAAGACTCCTCCCCAGCCTGAGAAGGCCAGAGTGCACTGCTGATTCATCTGGTTTCCAGGAATACCTGACACTTTTAAACATAACATCTCTTAACTCTTTCAGCACTTATTTTACCTTCAACTATCTGTCAATACAGAGAGGGTACAATTGAAAGACACTTGAAATATAACACTGCTAGTTATGTGAAACTATATCTTGCATAATCATATATCTATTTTTAATTTTGCTTTTAACATAAACATATTATAAACATTTTATTTGACTCATTTGTGAAGAAATGGCAAGTCAATATGCATTTTGTGAATAATAATTTTTTAATAACCTTCCATAGCAGGCCATTGCCTGACACTATGAGTGTCATCCACAATTATATTTTGATTTTTCTTAATTTGATAAAATATACTTCAACATCATAACATTTATCATCTTCACTAATTTGTTTTATCATTTTCTGTCTTTGTAAGTGTCATTGCACATACAAGTGAGATTAAGCATTTTGTAATCATAGCCTTTAGAACAGAAAATACTAAAACAACTGAAAGAATAATACCAATTATTGTAATGATACCTTGTAATATACTAGTTCCCAGGTTACCAAATGCACTGCCCAGCCATCCAAAATATGTCCTGTCCAGATCCTTGGCTCTTTGTTCTACAAAACTGGCTAACTTTTCTTGTTCATCATTATAGTCACTAATGCAGGAACAACAACGACTTCCTATTAGGGAACATGACCCCCCCCCCCCGACAGCTAGCATTATGTCGACTGCCAGCTGATTTTGTAATACCATAGTTTGAATTTCAGTAATTTCTAAATTTGCCATCCAGATGTGATATGAAGTATTGTTTGCTACCTCCTGAAGAATTTGAGCAAGCATGATGATTCCGAGCATTGTCCTTTGCACTCCATACCCAGGAGTAAAGACTGAAAATTCCTTCTCTACCCAGTAAATTGCCTGGCTATTTCTCAGTCTGCCTGCTGGAGGGTTCTGGAAATGTTGAATAGCAAGAGTAATATAGCCCACAAAACAACATCCAGACTAGATGTAGGCAACTAGGGGTAGGCATGATCACTGCAAATGTAGAAACAATCCTCTATGATGCTCATACCATGCCCCCAGTCATAGCTTGTTAAGTATAAAGAGTTCAACACACTTTTCATGTTTAATGTCATTACATCTGCTGGTTCCCAGTGGTACAGTCCCATTTTTGGCATAACATGCATCCCCACGATTTGTGGTTGCAAGCTGAAGAGACACAACCTTTGAAAAATCAGTCACATGATACCATGTTAGATTAATATCACTAAGTTCCTTTTCAAATGTCACTTGAGAGTAAGGGATTGGAATCATGGGAATCCCTGCCGTAGAATGATGTGGTATATGTGAACACACCCAACAGTTTGTCACATTTAAGTCCACAGCATACTATCGAAGATCCAATAGGAAACTATTTTCTCTTGACCAGTTTATAAAAGGAAACAGCAACAAAAACAAAGTAACAGTATCTGTTGTCACTGGATTTGTCATGGACTGTCGTCTGAGTTGATTTTCTCTTTTAATCCTTTACTGGGGCAGATGATTTGTCCTTCATGCTTCGATCTTCCTTCGCTGACAAAGGTGATTTGCCTGGGACTTCCACATGACAAGTTTTCCTACAGTGAGATGAATGAATCCAAGGTGGTAGTCTTGTTCAGTTGGTTACAGTGAATGTTGTAAGAAGAACCTGGAAAGGGCCATTCCACTTCAGACTCAAACAGTTCTTTCTCGGGGAAGTTTTAACATAAACCCAATCACTGGGCTGCAGTTGGTGACAGGGTTGGTCAGGAGGTTGAGTAAGAGCTTTTTATGCAGTTTTGTGGTACTGCTGCAAGAAATGAATAAGTTTTATGCAATAAGACATACATAGGTAGTGGCTGGAAGGGTCATAGGTTTACCCATTAATCTCATAGGGGCTCATTCCTTGTAATATTTAATGTGCTCCTTATACTCATTAATGATAAGCGAGGGGCACAAATCTTCAAAATCTTATATTTAAGGGTCCTATTAACCCTCTCTACTAATCCAGATGATCATGGATGGTTGGGACAGTGAAGACTCAACTTAGTATTAAAAATTTTGCATAGATCACTGGTCAGGGCATTATTAAAATGTGTTCCCTGATCACTATTGATAGTACAAGGTACTTCAAATC
This sequence comes from Protopterus annectens, assembly GCF_019279795.1. Lineage (NCBI taxonomy): Eukaryota > Metazoa > Chordata > Ceratodontiformes > Protopteridae > Protopterus > Protopterus annectens. The sequence goes on along the minus strand of NC_056750.1, from coordinate 64,124,521 downwards.
TAACTATAAATTCAAAAAGTAGTTTCTTAACGACTGTCACAGAATCTGCCTTATGACATGGGTAACCTTCCAGACATGCATAAAACATGAAAATCATCACCAATATAAATTGTAAATTTCAGACCTTTGGCATCTGGACAAAGTCCACCTGCACATTAACAAAAGGACCCCAACGTGGTGATAAGCATGCTGCTGTAACATTTGAGTTTTTGCTAACATTATATGTTAGATATACTGTGCAATTATTAACATACTGAAGTAGCAAAGATGATACATGAAGGGTATACCATCTTCGGGTAATTTGATTAAATAATGCTGTCTTACCTGCATGAGCAGGTAAATGATATGCCCTTACCAGGTAAGGTAGCACGGAGGCAGGCGCCACCAGCTGGCCATCTGGATGTCATCATAACCCATCGGCAGATTTACGCATCTGTCTTTAAGCCACCTCTGAACTTCTTCCTGTAATGCTTCAGCCTGGAAAGCTGATACTCTTTTAAAATCAAACACATCAACATGTCTTGCAATAACATCATGTGAAAATGTGCACAAAGTCCTTCTACAACTTGCTTAGCAGCTTGATCTGCCAAATTATTTCCCTTTGAAGCAGAAACTGCACTATCCTAAGCGAAGAATACAACTTCCATGGGACATGATAATACCCCTGGCTGTATTCTACATGAATTACAAAGTGAACTGGCACCACACCTGAATACCCTGTTCAATTACAGCCTCATTTCAGGCTTTGTTCCTACCGAATGGCACACTGCTACGGTCATCCCACTCTACAAAGGGGGAGTGACTACAGACCCTGGGAAATACTGCTCCATTAGTCTGAGGAGTCTAATATGTAAGGCTATGGAGCGCATCATCATGGACCTTATAAATAAGGACATAGTGAATCTCCAAACTCTGGACCCCATGCATTTTGGGTTTGTGAAAGGTAGATCATCCCTGCTCAACCTGATAGACTTCTTTGAGTCTGTCACCAGAGCTGTGGATGAGGGCAAGGTAGTTCACACAGCCTATCTAGATCTTTCCAAGGCCTTCAACACCATCCCTCACTCAGGAATCATAGATAGACTCACTAAACTAGGCATAAACCCCTATGTCATAAGATAGTTTGCCAACTCGCTCACTGATAGAACCCACACTGTAAAAGTAGCGGACTCCTTATCTGACTACCAACCAGTTACAAGTGGTGTCCTACAGGGGTCAGTCCTAGGTCCACTCCTATTTGGCATCCACTTCTCTGAAATTTAAGCCAACACAAAGGGACTCTGGCTGACCAAGTTCACAGATGATTGCAAACTGGGAGTCATTATTGATTCTCCAACTGATGTAGACATTCTACAAAAAGGCCTCACTGACACCAATGACTGGTGCCATAAACATGGCCTTAAACTCAATGCCAAAAAGTGCATTGTCATTCCCTTTGGGAAAAATTTGGTGCCCATGAACCACCACATAGGCGATAGTCCACTAAACACTGAAGGTATAATAAGAGATCTGGGGACACAGGTTAACAGCAACCTCTCCTTTGATAACCACATTGCCACTGTAGTCAGAAAGTCCTTCTATGTGGCACATCTCATTACAAAAGGTTTCTCATCTAGGAAGAAAGAGGTCATAATCCCTGGTGAGAGCGAAGTACCAGCCTGGAAACTAAAAATGAATCAAGATAAAGCTCAGTATTAGCTGAGCGAAAGCGCTTGAAAAAATGTTGGTGTGGTGTGGTGTTATATAATAAACTCTTCAGACTTCATTTTTAGTTTGCAGGCTGGTAATTCACTCTCACCGTGGATTTATAACTTTTTGCTTTTACTGGTTTTTATATTTTTGTCTTCTGCTTTGAGGTCATAATTCCTCTCTACTCATCCCTCATTAGACCTGTTATAGAATACAATGCTCTGTTTGGTATGTACCTCACTAGACACCTACAACAATTGGAAAGGCCACAAAAATATCTCACTAAGAGGATCTTAGGCCTTAGACACATGCCCTATATGGACAGACTCAAAAAACTCCAGCTATACACTGTCTCTTATCACCTACTTAGAGGCGATCTCTGCTTGACCTACAAAGCCATGTCTGACCCAGAGCTGCTAGACATGCTACACATAAAGAAATCCCAATCCCTCCATGCCACACCAGGGACCTAAACCTCATTACCACAATAAACAGAACATGCTGGAGGGACAGGTTCCTAACCCAGAGACTTCCCATACTCTGGAACAAACTTCCCATTCACGTCAAGAAGAGCACTTCACTGGCCCTCTTTAAGAGAAATCTTGATGAGTGGATGGGCAATAGGAAGTTCACCCCGTGGATGACTTCAGTGGCTTTGCTTGACAGGGGCACTGGGAACTAACTTTGGGCTGCATGATGTCAGGGAATCTACTTGGGCTAGGCTTATATAGGCTCCAGGGCCATTAGCCTAGTACACACCTATGAACCTATGAACCTAAACCCTTTGATGGGCACTGCATTTAACTAGTGCTGATTCTTTAGGTAACAAAAGAGAATCTAAGAGAGCATTCACAAATAAAGAATTTTTAATCTGATTTCTGCTGAAGTTAAAAATCCTCTCTGCTGCCAAAGTTTCCCAAACCCACGGACTACACCAAAAGCTTAGCGACTGTCTGTGTAGACATGGTCAACTTTGTCTTTGGCTAGCTCACAAGCTGTTTGTAGAGCCACTAACTTTGCTACCTGGGTAGAATGTATGTCCTCTAGTCTTTATTGAAGCAGCACATCATTATTGGTGCAGATATTCCTGCGACCAGATTTCCATTTTAATCTCTTCCACAGTAAACATTCACAAACAGGTGCATTTCAGTGTTGGGTATAGGAGTGCCCTTTAAGTCATTTCTAGGAGAAAGCAGGTAAGTAGTCACACACACGCAATCATTCTCTTAGCCATCCTCATCAGTAGGTAGCAAAGATGCAGGATTTAGAACAGGACAGCATGTGAGAGAAATAGATTGATCATAAAGAAGTAAGTTCATATTTAGTTAGAAGTGCAGCCAAGAGAGGTTGAGTTTTCATTTTAAGTGAGATGATACTGAATGAGGGATGGCTACTGTAAGATCATGCCTGAGCACCAGTGATTGTGCAAGACTGACTAGAATGGTGGCATAAGCCACTGCCCTTAAACATGGTGAAAATTCCTTTGCAACAGAATCAACTGCTGTACTGTAATAAGTTAATGGATGATAGTTGTCCCCATGTTTCTGCGCAAGCACTCCATGAGCAAATCCATTTCTTTCATGACAAAAATAAAATGAAAGTCTCCACAATCCGATAACCCTAAAGCTGGGTCAGTACCTAAAGCTCGCTTTAAATTTGGAAATGAATTTTCCTCTTCATTATCCCAAAGGAGGAGGTCTGGACTGAGTCCGGAGTATCCTGTTTTAAAAGATTTGTCAAAGGTTTAGCAATTTCTGCATAGTTAGAAATCCCCTGTCTGCAATATCCTGTCATACCTAAGAAAGATCTAAGCTGACACTGAGTAGTTGGTCATGGGGCTTTAACTACTGATGGTAGATCCACAAAACCACAAAAGTGACGCCAAGTGCACAGACTAAACCAACGATATGAGACAAACCAAAAAACTGAGGAAGGCTATTTTGAGCTGAAACCGGTCTGTTTGTTTTGGGTTAGCCACTTTTTATGAAATAAAACTTATTTTCTAACCCACTCTATTTGTGCTGGACTTTTTTGCTTTAACTATTGCCTCAATATGAGATGGTAACATTTGCCTGCTACCCTGAGATATCAGATGAACAAGATATCATACCTGAAATGACCATAGCTGTAACTTTTCTCTCAACACCTTATGTCCTTTTTCTGCAATAATATTTAAAAAGTGTATTGTATCCTGTTGACACTGCTGGAAAGAATCAGATGTTATTAGTAAATCATCTGCATAGATCCACCTGGAAATGTCACATCTTCCAGATCGCTTTTTAGAATTTCGCAAAATCATGAAAGAGATTCAGTGTAACCCTGCAGTAATCGTGTCCATGTATACTGCTGTCCTTTATAAGTAAAGGTGAACAGAAACTGACTTTCAGTGTGGATAGGTATAGAAAAGAATGCTGAACACAGCTCTGTCACAGAAAAATATTTTGCTGCAGGTGGTATGCAACTCAGTATTGTTGCTGGATTTGGAACCACAGGAAAAGTTGGTAATCCTGCATTGTTTACAGCCCTCAGATCTTGCACAAACCTATAAGTATCCTTCCCTGGCTTTTTCATGGGAGAAATATGAGTATTACAAGAGCTTTTAGCTGGTATTATTATTCCTTGTTGCATCAAGGACTGAATTACAGGTTTGCTTCCCTGGTCTGCTTCTGGTTTCAGTGGATACTGTGGAACTCTAGGGAGAGGTTTATATAGATTCAATTTTATTTTTTACTGCTCCTGCAGATTTTAATATACCTACTTCATTAGCATATTTAACCCATAAGTTAGCAGATACCTGCTGCAGCAATTCTTTGCTTGCCTGTATGCCTTTAACAAGCTGTTCATCAGCTTTTGCTATGACTGCTAATACTTCTCCCCTAATTCTGTTGCAACATCCAAAAACACCCCTTCTGGTGTACAGTAAATAGTACAACCCAGTTTGCATAACAGGTCTCTCCCTAGCAAACGTACTGGTGCAGTAGTACTTAAAAGAAAAGAATGCCTTTCTTCAATCAGTCCTAAAGAAATGTGTACAGGTTCTGAAACAGGATACATAACAGTAGCATTTGCTCTTGCTAGAAACCTTATTGCATTGTTTTTCATGCTCAGTTTTGTATTTCGCTGCCTTTTGCACAATACGTTCAATTTCTTCTTTGCCAAATTGACCTTTGTCATTTGTGATGGAATCTTGTCTTTTCCAGTGCTTTTGTCAACAGCAGATACATTAAGGATACCAATGGCATCAATGTCAAATGTCACCTGAATCTGAGGGACACCACGAGGAGCTGGTGGAACACCAGTCAATTCAAACTTCCTAAGGATGTTATCCTTGGTCATTGCTCTGTCACCTTCATAGACCTAGATGAGCACACCGGACAGGTTATCAGAGTATGCAGTAAATGTCTGCGTTTGTTTGGTGGGGATTTTAGTATTCCTTTTTATCAAGACAGTCATAACACCTCCAGCTGATTCAATATCCAGTGACAAAGGAGTTGCATCCAACAGCAGTAAGTCCTGAACATTCTCAGACTTGTCTCCAGAGACAGTTGCTGCTTGTACAGCTACTTCATAGGCTTTAGCCTCATCAGAACTGATGCTCTTGTTTAGTTCTTTGCCATTAAAGAAATATTGCAATAGCTTCTGAATCTTGGGTATACGAGTCACCCCACCAACTAACACAATATCATGGACCTGTGACTTGGATAGCTTGGCATCACAAAGGGATGCCTACTCCCCACTCTCCCATCTACACCCACTAACTCTCCCCTAGACTAAATTGAAAAGCTTTCCCTTAAAATGTGAACGAACCTCATATAAACTTGTCTATATTCGCCTCCTTTGACAAACTGACTATTATTTTTAGTTTTTCCTTTCTTCTCTTATCTTCATTACATCTTCAAAATTATCTGGCTAGTATTTTTTTTTAGTTTTTCCTTTCTTGTCTTATCTTTAGTACATCTTCAAGATTATCTGTGCTAAACAAACTGTATGAACAACAATCATATGTTACTACCTGCCATACTTTTAACTGTATGTCTAAACCACTATGCTTATGTAAATATCTTATGCAATCATATTTTATTATCTGCTATATTTTAAAACTGTATGTGTAAACCGCAATGCTCATGTAAATATCTTATGTATAGTATGTTAGCAATTGTTCTGGAGCTTTTTTCCCCAGGTGTCAGCAGAAAACAGACAGCTCTGTCCAGTCTGACCTCTGCGGAAAACAAATGTAAAATAAAATAAATAAAAAATAAAATACCAATTACATCCTTGAATTTCTGAGTGTCTTATTTTCTTTGCCAGTGGTTCTAAATATAGTGTAAATAACAAAGTGGAAAGAGGACATCCTTGCCTGGTTCCTGTGCTGAAATAGAAATTATCAGAGAGGAACCCAACCACTTTAATTTTCACCTCCGATCCCTCATATATCATCCTACTCAACCTTATAATTTTATCAGGGAATGCAAATGCTTCCATTGCCCTACTCATAAACTCCCAGCTTACTCTGTCAAGTGCTTTCTCAGCATCAAGACCCACCAACAACAGTTGTATTTTCTTACATTCAGCTTCCCCTGGATCATAAATGTTCTGTTAATGTCATCAAATGTTTGCCTCCCCGCCACAAAACCACACTGATTCATGTCTATCGACCTTGGCATCACATCTGTCATTCTTTTAGCCATTATAGACATAAACACTTTATAATCATGGTTTAGAATTGAAATGGGCCTGCACGAAGATGGATCTGATGGGTCTTTACCATCTTTAGGTATTACAGCCACCACAGCTTTCTTCTAGGATGTTGTTTTTTCTCCTCATCTTAAAATACTGTTAAACAAAACCTTCCAGATCTTTTATCAGTTTTTTTCCCTCCTAGCTTCCAAACTCCCACAGCAATACCATCTATTCCTGGGGACTTTCCTGTTGATTGGTTATACATCACCATTTTTATCTCATCTCCTCGTATCCTAACTATTAGTAACTGAGAATCATCTACCTCTAATCTAGATATATTTAATTCTTCCGTAAACATTTCCATTTCTACCTTTTCTTGATCTCCATATTTCTCTGCTTTATACAGACTTTCATAAAACTTCCAAAATATTTCTAGTATCTCTACTGAATCTCTTGTTATATTCCTTGTTATAGGCTCCCTAAGCTTGGCAACAGCCCTCTCTGCTTTCTGTTGTCTGAGAAGTTGTGCTATACGTTTTTGTGCTCTGGAGTTATTATCAAAAAACAGTTACTTAACAGCAATCTTTCTAAACTCATGCATATTATCGAGGTAATCCTTTATTTTCTGATAAACATTCTGCAATACTTTAGCCTTTGCCAGCTCCTTTAAATAATTTTGCTGTATGTATGTTGTACATTTTCAGCAGGTTGAACTCCAAAAATGCACATTATCAATTCCAGGGCTATTACTTTTCCAAAGTTTCATAAACTAAAGTTCTTTACTTACGTTACTTTAAATCACTGGGTTATTCAGGAAAAAACAGTATATTGTGTTAGGAAAAATAATGCAGTGAGTAGAAACACACAGGTAGGAGCAGATTTAGAGGCACAGGTAGAGGGACCATTCTAGATGGAAGAATACTGCACTACGCATCACATGCTAATGACCACTTAGTGACATGCAAAATGAATACCACCATGAATACAAATTTCGCAAACATAGTGACATAACTGAGAAATGTACAAAATTTGTGAGACAAGCCATTGTGATCAGTTTATCTGAAAATCATAATTCCTCAGTAAACTGTACGCTCATGCTAAGATACTAGGATTGGCATCTGTTGGTCCGCATATGTTAGTGGTGCTTTGGAAGCAGATGTCCACAGTGCTGCATGCCATTACCCTTCACAGCACAGAAGAGTCCATCTGTGGCTAACATTTCATCACTTTCATAACCAGGAAATAGTTTACTGGTACATTTTTTACTGAGACATTATATGAGACTTAGTAGTGATGTGTTAGACTCAAGGGGATGCATAGACTGCATATACCATTGAATACAAAGGTCTGTGTAGCATTAACCATCTTTGCTACTTCAACCTTTTGGTGTCGAAATGGGGAGGCACTCAGAGTCTCACAGGTCATGGCCTTGCAGATTTGATACTGGCTCCTTAAATTGATGCTAATGCATATGGACGAACATATTTCTAGGGACAGTAAAGGGCATAAGAGCACCTATGCAGGCATTCTGTGACATAGCCAATTTCCATGAGGTCCATGAGAACATTAACTGCACCCATATTGCTATCAAGGTCTTACCTGCCCTATGTTGCATCCAGCATATCAACCAAAAGGGCTTCCACCCCATGAAATGGCAAGGTAGCGTATGGGTCAGAATTTATAGTAAGCACCATGGTGGTTAAACTAGAAAAAGTATGGGTTGTGCTTCTGGATGTTTCTGTCTCAGACATGTTAGAGGAGAAGGATAGGGAACTGTTGTTATTCAGTTTTTGTTCTTCCTCATCTCTTGAGCATGGCATCCTGTTAGAGCACCTGCACTCCCACTGTGCTCTTTCTTCTTTGGGTTTTCCACTAATTTGCTTCATTTCTTGATCACATGCTGAGTTCTTGCTTTAGCTTTCTTTGAAGTATGGAACTCTATCATTCTTGGTGTAGATGCGTTTACTGGAACAAGCTGTATGAGTGACAGGATAAGGGAATTAGGGGATAATTCTTTTATGAATGAAAATCAATTATACCTGTTTCCTTCATGAATGAGAGTCAGACCTTGCTTTAGTTTAAGGCAGCATGGATGTCTTGATAAAATGGACGAAGAATGGTCATTTCAGATTTATTTGAACCAGACCACATAGTCTCCAGTAGTCTGATTTTGGCCTTGAGAGTGGCGGGATCAGACTGGAACTCATAGGTTCGTAGGTAGGTTATAGGCTATTGGCCCTAGGGCCTATATAAGCCTAGCCAAAAAGGTACCCTGGCTTTCGCCACCCAAGAAAATTATTTTCCCATGCCCCTGTCGAGCAGAGCCACAGAAGTGATCCCCCAGTGAATTTCCTATCTCACATCCAATCATCAAGATTTTTGTTGAAGAGTGCTAATGAGGAACTTTGTTTGATATAGATAGGTAGTTTGTTCCAGAGTATGGGAAGTCTCTGGGACAGGACTCTATCCCTCCAGCATGTATCATGGCATATGTATGAAATTCCACTATATTCCCCTTACATATATAAACTCTGGAGCACCATTCCAGCATACCTAAAACAGACCATGAAACTTTCCTCCCTCAAGCCCTTATGAAAACAAAACCTAAACCACACATGGTCATACACATGGTCCTCACCCGGGTAACTCCATTTTCCTTTGTCAGCTCAAAACCTTTATCCCTTCTATCTCCTTCTACAGAACAGATGTTTCTACCACTCCTCATCCTTCTCAGTTATCTTACCATCTTAATCCTCACTTTTTATTTCAGTTTCTGTCTGACTTTCCCATATTATCCATCTCCTTCAAATACGTTCCACCGGAACTGGCTGCACAGACACATTACAGATGTATAACCTCTACCTTGTAACACACCAAAAAAGAATCTTATGTGTCCCACGAGATGCTTTTTTGACACCAGTTGGCTAAAATGTTACAATTAATGATGCAAGGCATTTAAGGATATGTAATCTTGCTCCAAATGTAGTGGAGTGGACTACATATCTCTAAATCCCATGTTCTACCCCCCTCTTACTTTTCTTAAATATTGTAATTTTTTTTTCCTTTGCAGTGTACTGATCAGTGGTATGCAGACAGAGATATTACTGCGAGCACTATGTGGAAGTCAGGTTACAAGAAGATTTTTTTTTTCTGAAGAACCAGGGGTTTGACTATTATGAAGCAGATTTTCTTTTTTTTCCAGGCAGGTAAAGCCAGGGTTCTTTGGGAAGAGAGCTCTTTGTTGTAGAAGGTTGAGTGGTACTTAGGTTCAGTTCAGCACTGCTGCTACCACAGTAGATATATTAACAACATATCTGACCTATTTGTAAAAAGAAATTTGTGAAAAACTAATGCCAGAATCGGTACAGCAATGTACTGGTTCTAGTGACACATTTTTGCAATCATCAATTGTTCCTCTCAGCTTATTCTCTCAAGAATTATAGACAAATGCAGAAATAATTGGGGGGAGGGGGTAAAGGCCAAAAATCATGACCACCAGAGCAGTTCAGGAAGACAAAATCAGATATTTGGATCTTTCAGCTTTGGGGTGTTTTTTTTCTAGGCTGCTGTCCGTTCCATGTGCTATTCTTTAAGTCAAGTGGTGCTAAGTTACTGCTGAAAACAACCGTTGCTCCTTGAATTCACCCAGAGTGTAATAAGCAGTTCTCACATCGGACTGACTGACCTAGTTTCTTAATTTCTGGAGGGGGGGGGTGAGGAGAACAGCAGCAGAAAGTACACCCCTGTCGTGGCATTTCAAATGATCATTGCATGAGATGCAGTACATTGGTGGGGGGGGGGTTGTCATTACTCTCAATTTTTTTTTTTTGGCTGCAGTAATTTGGCTGGACTGAATTGATTAATTCAAATGCAGGTTCGGTCTTGTACTTAATGATTGCACTCATTAGCTGGTGTGTCAGTTAATGCAGTTCTTAGATTCCCTCACTCAGAGCTCCTTTGAATTCTTTGACATTTTTTGGCTAATTCTGTTGTAGTTTGTGGCGGTCGCTCCTCAGTGCTGTAGAAGAGCTCTCTTCTTTTGTGAAGTCAGTCAGTCCTAACTGAAGAAATGACTGTTAAAAAATGCTCTAATTTTTAAATAAATGGAAGAGTTTCCCCATAACTGACAAGTTAGATGTTCTGAACCATGCAAGTCTAGAAGGCACAGTCTATTGCAATCTCTTTGGACTGCCTGTTCTGTCCGGCAACACAAATATTCCTGTGGTTCCTTCTCTTTCTGTTTGCTTTTCTAATAGTGTGTTCATAAGAGAGAGAAAACATACAACTGTTGTTGCTGTTGTGTAGACCATTTAATCCAAATTGTGCAGAGTATTACTTAACCCTTAATTACATAGCTCTCAACTTCTCTGCTTAGGAAGTCTGGACAAAGCCAAAAATAATGGGAGGCGATCAAAATCAGGGACAGATTTTAAGTGTTGTTCTTATAAATGTAGCAACCTTTCCATGTTTGAGCCCCAGGAATTCTTTGCCACACTAAAAGCTATAAATTGGACCTCCCTAACAATTCTCCACTTTAGAAGAAGCTGTTAATCCCATTAACACAATATTCTGAAACATCCTTAATACTTTTGCACCTATCCACAATAAAATAATTAAATCCAATCATTCTCTGTGGCTCACTAATGAAAGTAAACATCTCATGACTGATAGAGATAAAGGCTGGAGAGAATGGCTGAAAAACAAAATAAACAGAAATCAGCAAATGTCCAAACAACAAGGTCAAAAAGCAAATAAGTATGGATAAAACAATACTTTACCCTCTGGTAGTTACTGATTCATAGATATATACTAGGTTAATAATCACTATGATTTGTATAAGTCTAGTTGTGCAATCCAACCCAATTGCATTCCTATGTATCATGGGCATTTATTAGGAAGGGGTATTTTATTCAGGAAGCATCTAGAGGTTATGTGGGGGGTATGTTAGTTTGGGCATTACTGTCTGCTCTGTCTATCAGGGACATGGGGGACAGACCTAGTGTGAATTTCCGATTTCTGATCCATTGGTCAATGTTACGCTTGCTCTAGAGCATGGAAATCCTCTGAAACACATATCTGTCTCATCAGTTACAAAGATAACCCCAAAACTGTTGGTCATCTAGAAGCTCCTTCCTCCATCCAGGATCCAAAAAAAGACCTCTACCCATCTCCAGACAACTGTCCTTTGCAAGCAATTGCTGTGTTTAATACCTACTTCATCAAAAGTATTGCCAATTTAACCTCAGACTCTTCGCAACCACCTCTTTTCATCTCATCTAACTCCTGCCTTCCTCACCTGCCCTCCCTAGAAACTCCAACAGCTCACAGTCTACATCTATCCTTCCTTCAGCTAATCAGGTAAACTCTACTAGTCCACATCTATCCATCCTTCAACTAATCAGGTAAACTCTACTAGTCCACATCTATCCTTCCTTCATCTAATCAGGTAAACTCTACTAGTCCACATCAATCCTTCCTTCAGCTAATCAGGTAAACTCTACTAGTCCACATCTATCCTACCTTCAGCTAATCAGGTAAACTCTACTAGTCCACATCTATCCTTCATTCAGCTAATCAGGTAAACTCTACTAGTCTACACCTATCCTTCCTTCAGCTAATCAGGTAAACTCTACTAGTCTACATCTATCCTTCCTTCAGCTAATCAGGTAAACTGTACTAGTCCACATCTATCCTTTCTTCAGCTAATCAGGTAAACTCTACTAGTCCACATCTGTCCTTCCTTCAGCTAATCAGGTAAAGTCTACTAGTCCACATCTATCCTTCCTTCAGCTAATCAGGTAAACTCTACTAGTCCTTCCTCCTTTACTCTCCACCTGTCTCCACTTCCTCAATTAAAAAAACTTCTTAAACTCAAACCTTGCTCCAACTCTGTAGATAACCTCCCTTCTGAGTATTTTAGGCCCACTGCTGATGCCATTGCCTACCCAGTCAGCATTGTCATCTACAGGTCTATTTTCAAATCCCATGTCCCATCTCTTTAGACAAAACACAGATATCATCCTTGTTCATAAAGGTGGTAATTCTACTGATGTAACTAATTTCTGATCCATTGCCATTCTATCCCTCTCTCTCTAAACTTCTAAAAAATGTATTTGTAAACAATTGTTTAACCATTTATTTCAGAACCAGTTGCTAACACGAAGTTAAAATAGGTTGGGTTCCAACCATACCACAGCACTACAGCTACTTTATTGTCTTTTACAGACACTGTAAAGAAGGCTGAGGACACTTCAAAACTTATCTCAGCACTATTCTTTGATGTATCTAAGGTTCTTTATAACATTTCCTACTCCCAGCTCATACATGAGTTATACCTTTTAAGACCTTCACCCCCCATCTTCTCTAGTTCACTAGTTACCTTTGTTGCAGACAACAATCAGTAAAATGGCAGTCTACTCATTTGCCACACCTGTATATTACTACAGGTGACTGACAAGGATTCATCCTTGGACCCCCCCCCCCTTTAACATATTTACTAACAATCGCTGTAAGTCTTCCACCCATGGCTCCTTTATTCAATACAACGATGACTCCACTATTGTCTTCTTTTCACAGCCAAAACACTTGCCCCTAAGAGTAAAAAGTTTAAAATCCTGTCCCTCAACAATGCACTAACTGACTTAGTTCCCCCTTACAAAGCTGTTAGGCATGATTATTGACAACAGTCTTCATGTACAGTATAGAATTAAAAAACACCAAAAACTTGGAATGTTCTATTGACATAGACAATTTCTGACGATGTAGTCAGAAATTGTCTATGTCTATAGACATAGTGGTGATCGACCAGGTGATGGAGAGCCCTAGAGGTGGGCATACATCCCTTTTACTCGAAAGACAAGAGTTATGGTGGCAACTTACCTTAAATGCGCATAGTTATCCAGGCCTTAATGAGCAGTGTTCTGTTATGTGTTTACTTAAACTTAAAAGTTTATTACGCTGAATGAATTTATGAAATTCAGTATAGAATGTTCTTATAAGATAATATAATATTTTATGTACTTATAGGTTTGTATGGATGCACCTTTTTGATTGTTTTTTATATATTAATAATTCTCCACTTTGTGCTTAAAAATTCTTTTAAAGCATATGTAAATATCTTTATAAATATGTATATGCCTTTTAACAATCAGTTTTAAACTTGTGATGTAATACATTTTATTGGTCATGTGATTTCTTGGTTATATAAGGAGTGGTTTTATTGTTTGAATTTGTCTGAAGAAGTTCATTTGATTTGAGTGAACGAAAGCGCTCACAGATTAAAAAATTGGTTTGCCGTTAGAGCTGTGGCCCTTTGCTACTTATTTTATTAGGGCTTTATTTGTTGTTTTTTCAAAAAAAATATGTAGACAAACAAGACAGATGAGGAGGGTTCAACAATAAACATATACAGGCAGACAGGCAAGGCAGATGGAGAATGGCAATAAACTTATATAGACAGACAAGACAGACAGGGGGATTTGACATTAAACACAGACAAGACAGATGGAGAGTTTGAAAATAAACATATGTAGACAGATGGGAGGTTCAACAATCAACATATACAGATAAACAAGACAGATGGGGGTTCAACAATAAATATATATAGACAGACAAGACAGATGGGGGTTTGACAATAAACATATATAGACAAAAAAGGCAGATGGGGGTTTGACAATAAACATATGTAGACAGACAAGTTAGACGGGGGTTCTACAATAAACATATGTAGATAGACAAGACAGACAGGGGGTTCATCGGTTTGACAATGAACATATATAGACAGACAAGAGAGAAGGGAGTTCAACAGACAAAACAGATAGTTGGGGTAGGATGGGCTCACAAATGGAAGGAAACAAAGCAGTCAAACAGATGATGAAGAAATGGTTCAAAGATTCATAAGTAGTTACTAGACATGCAGTCTAGTAGACCATTAATGACCTTATCTCAAATTCCCACTTCCCCAAAGTATTGTCTGAGTAAATGACTAGTTTAAGGTCACATAGTAAGTAAATGAAGGTTGAAAGATTCAAACCCTGCATCCTTGGCATAGGAAGTAGCTGATTAACAAGGTGGAGCTTTAGTACTCTGTGTTCTAGTCAAAAATAATGTCAGTGTGGACAGAACTGAAGACATTTTTTTTTCATTAAGTATGAAGCTGTTATGTTCATAGGCAGTTACTAGACTTGCAGTTCAGGAGACAACTGAATAGCCTAGCCCAAATTCCCAGTTACCCCAAGGACTGTCCGATTAAGTCACTTGATCAAGGTTACAGAGTAGGCAAATTAGGGTACCGGAATCTAGCCCTGTACCACAGGTACTACAGCTCACAGCATTAACACTCTGTGCCAACTACCAGACTAGCAGCATGGAGAGAAACCATGGAGATGCCCTAGGGGTGGCTCTGACACAACAGACACCATACTTTGTACACACCTATGAATCTATGAACCTATACAGGTGGTGGGAGATGGGGGGGGGGCACAAGATTGACACAACTATCATCCCAGTATAGATATCCCCATTCAGACAGTGCCTTGTCAGGGATGCCTGGCCATGCAAACCCCAGTGTTGAGCAGGTGGTCTCCAGTGGCTGGATGGTTGAGGTCTGTTTGGGCAGTAGCTTTTTAGTAAGCTGATAACCTTTTAAATTAAAAGATTTTTTTTTCAAGAAGAATAAAGTGCATATAAGTACACCTTAAAGGTACTTTAAGTAAAATGTACTGTATGCTGATTGGTGCAGCTAGCCACTGAGGTTAATCTGCTAAAAACATAAAATGGATGGAGTGAAAAGTTGACAGTAATGATCTGTATCTGTGGTATGACCAAAGAATGTTATTGCTGTAAGAGTAGTAAAAAATATTTGTTTATTTATTTATTGACTTTTGTTTACTGGGAAAAGTCCGACTGGGTCAAAAATACCAATTTTCAGCAGAGGCCCGGGGAGTAAAACTCCAGTACAAGATAAATTATATGAACATAATTAATTTTCACAAAAGCACAAAATACAGTATGGATCACAGGACACAGTTCATTATAATAGAACATAACTTAAGACTTAATTCAGAGCTACTTCAAAGGGTGTAATGACTTATAAAATACATTTGTAGGAGTTGAGAGGTGTGGGGGAAATAGTACAGGTAAAGGACAAACATGAAAATAATATGAAATAAAAAATAAATCTTGGTGTAGCCTGTTTGTTTTCTTGTAGTACTATTACCAATACTTTAAATAGTGTCCATATTTATATCATTATCTTGGATAACCATTATTTTAAGATGGAGATTTTGTGGCGCTTTCATCTATGATTCTTCAGATCTCTCTCATCTTTTTCATTTCAAGGCAAATGGTGCATTATAGGTGTGTTTTTTTATTTTTATTGGATAATACATCATGTATTGTCATGGTATTTTTTTTGCCAGGTATGCTATGGACCATGTGGCTTCTGTGTCTAACTTGTAGCTCCAGAGGGGCAAATTGGTCAGCGGGTTCAAAGTAAAGTGGTAAATGCTAGTTGAGCAAATGGAATATGATATTTTCGTTCATGTGGGTACCACCTAAAAGCTTTTAGATAAAGCTTTCTTAGTAAGAATTTTATAGTTTAATGTTTTTATTCATTTTTTATTAGGTAAATTTCAGAAAGAATATATATGATGCTTGGCATATACTGCTGCATATTCGTTAAGTTGACATCTAGGTGGTTCTGAGGAAATGCTTTGGGTGATCTCAGCAGGTACACAGTGAGCTCTGCAGTCATTGGATCATGAGGAAAAAGTAATGACTGCTCTCTTTTGAAATGTTGGCACTCGCAGATGACTGCAAACTGGGCGCCATAATCGACTCTCCAGCCGACACAAGCATCCTCCAAAAGGGCCTCATAGAAACAGACAACTGGTGCCAGAGCCATGGCCTCAAGCTAAATGCCAAAAAGTGTATAGTCATCCCCTCTGGCAAAAACAAAGTTCCCACAAATTACCACATAGGTGGTAATCCATTAAGTACAGAAGAAGTAATTAGGGACCTGGGGACCCAGGTTGATAGCAATCTCTCATTTGACAACCACATGGCCAAAGTGGTTAGAAAAACATTTTATATAGCCCACCTAATCATGAAGGGATTCACATCTAGATCAGAGGAGGTCATCGTGCCTCTTTACTCATCCCTGATCAGGCCCATAATTGAGTACAATGCCCCTTTTGGGATGTACCTTACCAGACACCTGCAGCAACTGGAAAGACCCCAAAAGTACCTCACCAAGAGGATCAAAGGGCTCAAGACAGATGCCATATGCTGCCCGGTTAAAGAAACTCCAGCTCTACTCAGTGGCATACCGCCTGCTCAGAGGCGATCTGTGCCTGACGTATAAAGCCATGTCCAACCCGGAATTAATGGACATGCTGCACCTCAGAAAATCCAAATCCCATTGTGCTTCGCGCTCGAGAGACTTGAACCTCAGCACTGAAATAAATAGGACATGCTGGAGGGACAGATTCATAACCCAGAGGCTCCCTTCACTCTGGAATAAAATCCCAGTCCAGGTTAGGCAGAGTCCCTCATTGACTCTCTTCAAGAGGAATCTTGATGAGTGGATGGGAGATCGTAGGTTTACCCCGGGTATCACTTCTGTGTCACTGTTAGACAGAGGCACAGTATACTAACCTCGAAAAAGGGCATAGCAAAATTAATTTAAAATGGGTGGCGAAAGCCAAACACACTCTGGCTAGGCTTATAAATGCCCTAGGGCAGATAGCCAAGTATGAACCTATGAACCTATGAACCTATGAACTCACAAAACCAATCCCCAAAACACTAAAAAATGGTCAAATATACAGGAAAAAAGCAATTAATAAACCATCACTCTTCTGATCCAAACTCTGTCTTTCGCTCTCTCTCTCTCTTTTTTTTTTTTTGTAGGGGGCTATTGTACCCTCCCTGGTGGACAAGTCCCACACACCCCCTGCACTTATATATATATATATATATATATATATATATATATATATATATATAGATATATATATAAACTCCAAGATCGTCATATTTCATCTAGATTTACGTGTATGTCTACATTTTTAGTCATTCAGTGACCATATTACAGGACTCAGCATTGCAAGCACCAACATTCAGATGGTTACTGGTAATGAGGTCCATCTACAATGACTACTGGGAATCACATTAGCTGCTCCTGGTGTACCCCTAACACTTGTGGCATTGGCTTAGTGTTGGATAGTTTAGGGAGCACTTTGCCTGCTGTACGGTAATACTAGTGGGCAGAGATGGGAGTTAGTACTGAGGTACCACTGCAGTCTTCTTGGAATGCAGCCATGACTCTAAAAAGGATTGCAAGAAAAAGTGGGAAACAGAAAAGTCAGACTAGGCAAGAAGGAATACTAACAAAAAGGCTAAGACAGGGGTTGCAGTAACAAAGAACAGTGCATCAGAGGCACTCTACCAGCTTCTGGAAAGTGACCCCGTAGATGACACAAAGAAACTATATCAGGTCATAAGGAAAAGACAGAAAGATAAAGAAGATAGTCAGACCCCCCCCCACACCCTTCATAAGGGATGCCAGCAACAACCTGCTCACCAGCCCACAGGACATCAAAGGCAGATGGACGGAGTACTTCCAGCAGCTTCTGAAAGAAGAAAACCCCACAGAAGCTGTATTACCCCAGACACAGCCTATGGTGAGAGAAGAGTAGGAGCCCACCCTAGATAAAGTAAGAATAGCGCTAAGAAAAGACACTCAGCAAAGCGCAGGCTCAGATGACGTCACAGCAGACATGATATTAAGATGGGGAATAAGAGACTAAGTGAGGAAGGAAAGGTAAAAGAGCACTTAAGTTTGCTATAATGGCAGCAGTAGGTGGAAGAAAGAAAAAAAACAGAGGCCACAATATCAAAGAACAAAGAACATTACATGAAAAAAAAATTAAAAAGAATAGAAGAGGAATGAGAGAAAAGAAAACAGAGTGACACTGAATGAAGAGAGATGATGACAGCTGACACTACACATCGACCCCACATAGAAGATAGGAAAATGGGATGATGATGACCATGAAGCCTTTCCTAGTATCTCTGGAACTAACTATCATCCCTCATTAGGGTATGTAACTATGGAACTTTATCTAGGCATCCTTCAAATGTCATTTTAGGAGGGCTTTCCTACTTACACTGAATATTTCTACTTTAGTCTTTACATTTATAAATATTTTACTATTTTTATTTGCTTGGTTGTTTTGATATATTTATATGATGATTCCAGGCACATTGAATTTGATAACTGTATTTCATTGTCCTTCAGATGAGATGTTAAAAATTAAGGCCCCATCTGCCTTATTTGATGGCAGATTTCTCCATGACAAAATACAGCAACCACGAAACCACCAAATATTCAAAGATACACCAACGAAAGAAGCAGTCAGAAGGTGAGATAAAGAGAAACAACTTTAATCCATGTTATTCATCCGTCCTGGTACCTCGGCAATTCGCCTTCAATGGAACAAATATTCAAATATGCACATTCTCTTTTATATACTCATCAATTAAACAATCAATCAATTCATCAAATAATTAACCCTATTAATGCTTTAACAAATCATCTAACATTCATTTACTATTATATATAAAAATTTAAATACAAAATCTTGTTTATGAAAAAATAATGAATCTAATATAATATAATAATTCATGTTATTTTAAGTCTTACAAATATTATAAATCTATTCCAAGATACATATAACATTGAAATGCACATTTAGAAATAAATAATTAATTACATTAAATACACTCAAATTTCATTATGATTCAAAGATTCCAGCACACACATATATCAAATTTCATCCACTATCTAAATTCATCCCAACAGGAAATAATGTATGGTACCCCATAATCATTCTAAGCTCTAACCTATTTAATGCAGTCTTAAAATTTCCTGTACAGAAATGAGGTCTAGCAAGTACACTAAATACAAAACCTTCAATGTTACCATTATGCATGCTGATAAAATGAGTGGCTACTGGACTATCCATATTTGAAGGTGAATTGCCGAGGTACCAGGACAGATGAATAACATGGATTAAAGTTTTAGTTGATGGCAGCTCAGGTGGATGTAAAACATCCCATGGCACCTATTGAAGAGTCGAGGAAATTCCCTGATGTAAAACCACACAAAAGAGCAGTAAAAAGATATCCTAACCAACACAGAAACTGCAAACAGAATCCACTTTTATTCCAAACGTTAGCGCCCTGACCAAACAGTCTTCAGGAAGTATAAAAAGCACAGTCCAAACATTCCCCTTAAATACCCAACAAGTGAAGCTAATAATTCAATTATAAAAATCAATTGCATACAATTATATAATTAAATAAAACATTTCCAATTAATTTCACAGTTGACGTCACCTTCTTATAAACAATTTCCTTTTGGAATGTAGATTATTGCATATCAGGACTAAATTTATACTCAGGGAACTATCTTCCTTCATTTACCCTTCAACTGCCACCTGAGTTCATGCAGAGCATGATGGAGCTCAGAATCAAACCATTACCATGTGAAACAGTACACCTGGAATTTACGTAGACTGCAGTGACAGTGTCCACAGCATCTCTCTCAGCCATGCAACAGGCCTAAACTAGCAAATCTGGGCTTTCTGCTGTGACTGCCTCTGCTGTTACAGGTGTCAATGTCTTACTATCGGTATTCTGCAAATCCCTGACATCCATTTTTAAAACTGTTTCTGATGTTTGCTATTTGCCACTAGTTATTTAATGTTTAAATTTGATTATTAGTTATTGATTATTACTATTGATACTCTCTTTCATGTCCTCCTATCTGCTAAATATGCAGTGCAGAACCTAGAAGTGTTAACCCCCTTTTTTCCATCTTCCTTTCATAATCTGCAACCTCTGGGACAAGACTTTCAGTCACTGTAGAGCCTTCTGTATGTCATGTGTATTCTGTCATAATTACATGCACCATCTGCAGCATTTACTTAACTCAAACTAGACAAGATGGAAGGTCAGCCTGCTACGCTGATAATCTGCAACCTCTGGTACAAGACTTTCAGTCACTGTAGAGCCTTATGTATGTTATGTGTATTCTGTCATAATTACATGCACCACCTGCTGCATTTACTTAACTCAAACTAGACAAGATGGAAGGTCACCCTGCTACGCTGATAATCCGCAACCTCTGGTACAAGACTTTCAGTCACTGTAGAGCCTTATGTATGTTATGTGTATTCTGTCATAATTACATGCACCATGTGCTGCATTTACTTAACTCAAACTAGACAAGATGGAAGGTCACCCTGCTACGCTGATAATCTGTAACCTCTGGGACAAGACTTTCAGTCACTGTAGAGCCTTATGCATGTTATGTGTATTCTGTCATAATTACATGCACCATCTGCTGCATTTACTTAACTCAGACTAGACAACATGGAAGGTCACCCTGCTACGCTGATAATCTGCAACCTCTGAGACAAGACTTTCAGTCACTGTAGAGTGTTATGTATGTTATGTGTATTCTGTCATAATTACATGCACCACCTGCTGCATTTACTTAACTCAAACTAGACAAGATGGAAGGTCACCCTGCTACGCTGATAATCTGCAACCTCTGGGACAAGACTTTTAGTCACTGTAGAGCCTTCTGTATGTCATGTGTATTCTGTCATAATTACATGCACCATCTGCTGCATTTACTTAACTCAAACTAGACAAGATGGAAGGTCAGCTTGCTACGCTGATAATCTGCAACCTCTGGGACAAGCCTTTCAGTCACTGTAGAGCCTTCTGTATGTCATGTGTATTCTGTCATAATTACATGCACAACCTGCTGCATTTACTTAACTCAAACTAGACAAGATGGAAGGTCACCCTGCTATGCTGATAATCTGCAACCTCTGGGACAAGACTTTCAGTCACTGTAGAGCCTTATGTATGTTATGTGTATTCTCTCATAATTACATGCACCACCTGCTGCATTTACTTAACTCAAACTTGACAAGATGGAAGGTCACCCTGCTACGCTGATAATCTGCAACCTCTGGGACAAGACTTTCAGTCACTGTAGAGCCTTATTTATGTTATGTGTATTCTATCAAAATTACATGCATCACCTGCTGCATTTACTTAACTCAAACTAGACAAGATGGAAGGTCAGTCTGCTACGCTGATAATCTGCAACCTCTGGGACAAAACTTTCAGACACTGTAGAGCCTTATGTATGTTATGTGTATTTGTCATAATTACATGCACCACCTGCTGCATTTACTTAACTCAAACTAGACAAGATGGAAGGTCAGTCTGCTACGCTGATAATCTGCAACCTCTGGGACAAGACTTTCAGTCACTGTAGAGCGTTATGCATGGTATGTGCATTCTGTCATAATTACATGCACCACCTGCTGCATTTACTTAACTCAAACTAGACAAGATGGAAGGTCAGCCTCCTACGCTGATAATCTGCAACGTCTGGGACAACACTTTCAGTCACTGTAGAGCCTTATGCATGTTATGTGTATTCTGTCATAATTACATGCATCATGTGCTGCATTTACTTAACTCAAACTAGACAAGATGGAAGGTCACCCTGCTACGCTGATAATCTGCAACCTCTGGGACAAGACTTTCAGTCAATGTAGAGCCTTTTGCATGTTATGTGCATTCTCTCATAATTACATGCGCCATCTGCTGCATTTACTTAACTCAAACTAGACAAAATGGAAGGTCACCCTGCTACGCTGATAATCTGCAACCTCTGGGACAAGCCTTTCAGTCACTGTAGAGCCTTCTGTATGTCATGTGTATTCTGTCATAATTACATGCACCATCTGCTGCATTTACTTAACTCAAACTAGACAAGATGGAAGGTCAGCCTGCTACGCTAATAATCTGCAACCTCTGGGACAAGACTTTCAGTCACTGTAGAGCCTTCTGTATGTTATGTGTATTCTGTCATAATTACATGCACCATCTGCTGCATTTACTTAACTCAAACTAGACAAGATGGAAGGTCAGCCTTCTGTGCTGATAATCTGCAACCTCTGGGACAAGCCTTTCAGTCACTGTAGAGCCTTCTGTATGTCATGTGTATTCTGTCATAATTACATGCACCATCTGCTGCATTTACTTAACTCAAACTAGACAAGATGGAAGGTCAGCCTGCTACGCTGATAATCTGCAACCTCTGGGACAAGCCTTTCAGTCACTGTAGAGCCTTCTGTATGTCATGTGTATTCTGTCATAATTACATGCACAACCTGCTGCATTGACTTAACTCAAACTAGACAAGATGGAAAGTCACCCTGCTACGCTGATAATCTGCAACCTCTGGTACAAGACTTTCAGTCACTGTAGAGCCTTATGTATGTTATGTGTATTCTGTCATAATTACATGTACCATCTGCTGCATTTACTTAACTCAAACTAGACAAGATGGAAGGTCAGCCTGCTACGCTGATAATCTGCAACCTCTGGGACAAGCCTTTCAGTCACTGTAGAGCCTTCTGTATGTCATGTGTATTCTGTCATAATTACATGCACAACCTGCTGCATTGACTTAACTCAAACTAGACAAGATGGAAAGTCACCCTGCTACGCTGATAATCTGCAACCTCTGGTACAAGACTTTCAGTCACTGTAGAGCCTTATGTATGTTATGTGTATTCTGTCATAATTACATGTACCATCTGCTGCATTTACTTAACTCAAACTAGGCAAGAATGAAGGTCACCCTGCTACGCTGATAATCTGCAACCTCTGGTACAAGACTTTCAGTCACTGTAGAGCCTTATGTATGTTATGTGTATTCTGTCATAATTACATGCACCATGTGCTGCATTTACTTAACTCAAACTAGACAAGATGGAAGGTCACCCTGCTACGCTGATAATCTGCAACCTCTGGGACAAGACTTTCAGTCACTCTAGAGCCTTATGTGTGTTATGTGTATTCTGTCATAATTACATGCACCATGTGCAGCATTTACTTCTAGACAAGATGGAAGGTCACCTGCTATGGTGATAATATACAACCTCTGGGACAAGACTTTCAGTCACTGTAGAGCCTTATGCATGTTATGTGTATTCTGTCATAATTACATGCGCCATCTGCTGCATTTACTTAACTCATACTAGACAAGATGGAAGGTCACCCTGCTACGCTGATAATCTGCAACCTCTGGGACAAGACTTTCAGTCATTGTAGAGCCTTATGTATGTTATGTGTATTCTGTCATAATTACATGCACCACCTGCTGCATTTACTTAACTCAAACTAGACAAGATGGAAGGTCACCCTGCTACGCTGATAATCTGCAACCTCTGGTACAAGACTTTCAGTCACTGTAGAGCCTATGTATGTTATATGTATTCTGTCATAATTACATGTACCATCTGCTGCATTTACTTAACTCAAGCTAGACAAGATGGAAGGTCAGCCTGCTACGCTGATAATCTGCAACCTCTGGTACAAGACTTTCAGTCACTGTAGAGCCTTATGTATGTTATGTGTATTCTGTCATAATTACATGCACCATGTGCTGCATTTACTTAACTCAAACTAGACAAGATGGAAGGTCAGGCTGATACGCTGATAATCTGCAGCCTCTGGTACAAGACTTTCAGTCACTGTAGAGCCTTATGTATGTTATGTGTATTCTGTCATAATTACATGCACCATGTGCTGCATTTACTTAACTCACACTAGACAAGATGGAAAGTCACCCTGCTACGCTGATAATCTGCAACCTCTGGGACAAGACTTTCAGTCACTGTAGAACCTTATGTATGTTATGTGTACTCTGTCATAATTACACGCACCATCTGCAGCATTTACTTAACTCAAACTAGGCAAGATGGAAGGTCACCCTGCTACGCTGATAATCTGCAACCTCTGGTACAAGACTTTCAGTCATTGTAGAGCCTTATGTATGTTATGTGTATTCTGTTATAATTACATGCAACATATGCTGCATTTACTTAACTCAAACTAGACAAGATGGAAGGCCACCCTGCTACGCTGATAATCTGCAACCTCTGGGACAAGACTTTCAGTCACTGTAGAGACTTATGTATGTTATGTGTATTCTGTCAGAACTACATGCACCATCTTCTGCATTTACTTAACTCAAAGTAGACAAGATGGAAGGTCACCCTGCTACGCTGATAATCTGCAACCTCTGGGACAAGACTTTCAGTCACTGTAGTGCCTTCTGTATGTTATGTGTATTCTGCCATAATTACATGCACCATGTGCTACATTTACTTAACTCAAACTAGACAAGATGGAAGGTCAGCCTGCTACGCTGATAATCTGTAACCTCTGGGACAAGACTTTCAGTCAATGTAGAGCCTTATGTATGTTATGTGTATTCTGTCTTAACTACATGCACCATCTGCTGCATTTACTTAACTCAAACTAGACAAGATGGAAGGTCACCCTGCTATGCTGATAATCTGCAACCTCTGGTACAAGACTTTCAGTCACTGTAGAGCCTTATGGATGTTATGTGTATTCTGTCATAATTACATGCACCGTCTGCTGCATTTACTTAACTGAAGCTAGACAAGATGGAAGGTCACCCTGCTACGTTGACCTCGGTTTCCAACATTTTAGTACTAGGCCTCCTAAGACAGTATACAGCCTGCCTTCTGTTCACAGATAATAAACTTATTCTCAGCACTAATAATTCTGTCTGTGAAAGGAATATATATATATATATATATATATATATATATATATTTAAGTAATCTGGAGTTTTCTCTCTCAACTAAAATCTTGCCTTGTGAACTTCATACACCTTGTTCACTAATCATACCAAAATGATGTCTTATACCGAGGTTGTAAAAGAATCCCCTTGAAAGCCTCCTAGAAATAAGAATATCATGTTTCTTTTAAGAACTATTACTCATCCAGTTCACGCATACACACCATGAAGGGTTACTCTGTGGAAAATGCTCCCAGTCTACCTCTCTGAGCATCATTGGCACCAAGCATTTTGGTGATTCTGTTGTCAGACACACTGATTTATCACTAACAAGCTCAGAGAAGGAGGGGCTTGCAGTAAGTAGTCCTTCATGCACCAGGATCTCTGATATTACAAGGCCTCTAAAGACCACACCTGCTGGCAAATATGACCTCTAAAGACTCCACCTCCTGACAAATATGACCATGAC
This sequence comes from Protopterus annectens, assembly GCF_019279795.1. Classification (NCBI taxonomy): domain Eukaryota; kingdom Metazoa; phylum Chordata; order Ceratodontiformes; family Protopteridae; genus Protopterus; species Protopterus annectens. The sequence continues at coordinate 64,098,971 of NC_056750.1, read as the reverse complement.
ATGGTAACAGTACATGAGAAGTAAACAAACTGAAATGAAAAGCCCGAGGGACATGCAGATTAGCATGTCAGAAATTTCCAAAAATGTTGCAAATGCAGCTAAGACACTGGTTCTGAGTGGAATCCTTCTTACACACACACACACACACACACACACACACACACACACACACACACACACACACACACACACACACACACACACACACACACTCTCTCTCTCTGCATGGCTCTGAGGTGTAGAATGAGCTGTATTTTTCCTCACTGGAATTTTTCAAGATTTACTTTTTTAGCCAATTGGAAGTGAATGATGTATTTCCCTTTCTAGGCACAAGTGGATATTTAAGCACTGTATTTAACATCAGTAACATAATAACGCCTGACAATGGGCTCATGCCAGCTCAGAAGCTCTAGTAATTGTACAACCTACGTTGGTCCAATAAAAGATATTACATCACATCTGTGATCCAGTGTCTTTATGTTTTCTGTTAGTGGACCAACACAGCAATTCTTTATTTTTTCTGGACATTCTACTTTAAACTCCCAAGCACCCCTACAGCAAATCCCACTGAATGCAAGGACTACAAACATGCTATCCTCAACCTAAAGTGTGATGAAATATTACAATTCATTTATGACAGAACTACCCCAACACTAATACAGCAGTTAATTACATCAAGAAATTCTACACCCATTTAGAAACATGCCTAGAGTTAGCAAACATACAAAAATCATCTATCTCAGCAAATTCAAAAACAAACCACCCTGGTGGCCCACCACCGTAAAATAACAAAAAAGAAACTCTTTAAATTGTATAGTAAATCCAGAACCCCTCTTCTCATGAAAAATATCAAAAGCATTACAACAACAACAACAAAAAAAAGCAATGGAAAAACACTAACATGTACACTAAAGGAGCCCACGGACTAAAGTTAGCTTCTGAAATCAAATATAATTGTAAATCCTTCTTTACCTGTGTTAATAAACTAAAAAAAAATAACCTTAATTACTTTGAACTTATGTGTAATGAGGTCTCTTTTCTGACTCAATAGAAATTGATAATATCCTTGCAAACAAATTTATTGCCAAATTCACTGCAGAGACTTCTGTCCAGAGTCTTGATATATTTGGATCCATCACTTCCCCAATTATCTTTGAAGATCATTTATCAAAAATACTTCCTCCATGGGCTCTGACAATATATATGGCTGATTAAGCCATAGTGTGAAACATTCCTCTGCATAGCCACTCCTTAAACTGTTTAATCTACGTTTATCTGCTGACTTTGTCCCCAGTGAGTAGTATACTGCAGTGGTGATGCCCTTGCATAAGGGGGTCTTGCAACTTACCCAGGTAATTATAGACCTATCATCCTTAGAAGCATCATCTGCAAAACCACAAAACTTATTACAACTGATGTTATAAACTGATATGAAGAATCTTATTAAAATTGACCCCCAACAGTTTGACTAGGGCAGAGCCTGATTATTAAATCTAGTAAAAATTTTCAAAAGGGTTCTGGAGGCTGTAGTTGGTGGTCATGCAGTAGACATGGAGTAACTTGACCTTGCCAAGGTCATCCACACTTTCCCCAAGCTGGCATCATATAGAAGGTGCATGCTTTAAAACATCGATCCATATGTGGTAAGGTGGACAGCAAACTAGCTGAAAGGCAGAACTTGCACAGCACAAACTGCAGGTGCCTCATCAGAAAGTATGAACGTGACGAGCAGTGCTCCTTAGTGCTTGGTGTTGGGCCCTCTCCTTTTCAACATTTACTTCACAGATCTCCAAGCAGAGGGCCAATACTTCTGGCTAACAAAGTTTGCAGACAACTGCAAACTGAAGGTTGTTTTCAGTAACCATCTGACACCCAAATCCCCAAAATGTACTTTTCCAAGTAAAGTCTTCATGTACTAAAACTGCTCTCAAACTAAATGTTAAAAAGTTTAGAATCATCACTTTGGTAAACTTCCTCTCCCCTTATCATATATATATATATATATATATATATATATATATATATATATATATATAGAGAGAGAGAGAGAGAGAGAGAGAGAGAGAGAGAGAGAGAGATTCCACACAGCTATGAAATGAAAATGCAGTCAGGCCCTCACCATACCAAATAGATAACACACAGCTACGAAATGAAAATGCAGTCAGGAGCTGAGGAACTTGCGTCAATAACTCCCTCTGTTTTGACCATCATATAACAATGGTTGTCAAGGAATCATTTTATTTACTACAGCTAATTGCCAAAGGAATATATCAACAAGGTTTAAAGAGGTAAACGCTTCCTTATACTCAATATTTAGCTAACCAGTTATCAAGTACAATGCTCCCTTCAGGGAGCATCTCACTAAACCTATCAAATTAGAAAGACCCCAAAAATTCCTAACCAAAAAATATCACAGAGCTAAAGTCTCTGAGCTATTAAGAGAGGCTAGAAGCTCTATCCTTTTATTCAGTGTCTTACAGACTTTTGAGGGAAGATCTCTGTCTTGCTTACCACACAGCTGGAGACCTGGCTGTCCTGGACATTGAGTACCTCTGTAAGTCCAATGGTTCCATCAGTAATCTAACCAGGCACCTAATCTTCATCAAGAGATAAATTAAACATGGTAGAGGGACAGGTTTGAACCCAGTGCCTTCCAGGTCTCAGGAATAAACTCCCTCTGTAAGTTATGCAGTACAACTCACAATCTTCCTTTAAGTGTAACCTAGGTGGGATAATTATCCACAGATTTACTCCAGGGTTGACTGGTTTGTCCCTCTTTGAGAGAGGAGGCATGGTCTAAAGGAATTCATTAATAAGGCATAAATGGTAAGGAGACCTAGTGGGCTTGGAATATCTATGAATCTATTACTGAGACATTGTACTGATAATTATGCTGACCTAATTAAGTGACTTGGTTGTAGGCACATTCTACATAAAAAACAGTTAATGAAATCTGGTGTATCTCAATAAAATTCATGTTGTTTACAGGTCTTTGCTCTAATTCAGTAAACTACATTACCAAGAGCATAAATGGAAAAGGTACAGTGCTGGATTTGGTTTGTATGAAGACTGAAAGAAAAAAATGCTACTGAGTTGTTTTTCAGTTCAAATTCACTTTTAATGACGTTGCAGCATTTGCAGATACAAACATTTTGTACTGAAAAGAGAGTTTCATTAGACCTGATTGCAGATGTGGCTATTAGCTCAGAAAATTAGCTCAGAAATTTCATATTTGATACCAGCCCTGATTAAGAGCAATCGTTAGCAAACAGCTGGAAGCTGACATTAGAATTAAAACGGGATTTCAGAATACTTTCTAACTGATTAACAGCGATCTCTTTTACTTCACTGGGTGCAAATTGTAACTTATTATCTCCATCACCTATGGTTACAGAACTGCTGCCACCGTTGTGGCCTAAGAAGGCTACAGTACGTTCATTTTGATGGTTTGGACAGCAGTATGCAATCCACACAAACTGTGGCACAGCTACTCTCTGGTTATTATTATCTGGTATCCACTTGTCCGCTTCATATGGAATGGCTCCACTAATAACGTAGCAGCCTTGGTATAGCCTCTCTGCTATTTTCCTTTCTGTGGCAGCCCACTGTTGACTGTTAAAGTCTCTAGGCTGTGGAGGAGCATTTGTCAAGGTATACGTCGCACTCTTGCATTTCTTTGAGCCTTGATAGCTGGCTGGGTTCAAATGGCCCCTTGAGTAATAGATGCCATGGTATGTGTAACTGTAGTTGATCTCGACTGATTGGCTGTTCAGTATAATGGGATCATTTTTGACAGCTGAAGTTATTGCCTTCATCTCTCCACCTTCATTGGGATATGCAAGCTAGAAGAGGAAGAAAAGACCATGATGCCAGTTAAACTACATTTGTATAGCATTAACAGCATGAAATGTATAAATCAGATGCATCAGATAACATTACGGTATAACACTAGAGAATAAAACATACCAAGATGGGAATTTCAAATTATCTAATTTATAACAATATTTCTGGGCAACTGCAGTATAACCGAGTCCTTTTAATTTTTCCTTGGAATCCTAATGAACTACCAATTGTGAAATCTGTGGCATACCTCCTCTGGGCCAGTAATCAGGCAGTCCCAATTCTCACCACGTTCACCAGTGAGAGACGTTCACTTGGAACACAAATGGATATATACACACACACAGTATTTCCAGATGCAGTTCTCTGCACCAAACACAATTTCTCTTAAGAGCACACAGGGAACACACTCCCGTCTTGGGACTTGGTTCCCTTTTTCTCACCAGGCCCCAAATAAGACCCTGCACTGACTACAACTGTAGAGCTGAGTCCTCATCCAAGCATTCCAAGCCAGGTCCTCTACCACCCTCTCTGTGAAACCAGCGCTGTGTCCCTGCTCCAAGTAGATGACACATACACTCTTTCAGATTTGATTTTCACACACATACACACACACACACACACACACACACACACACACACACACACACACACACACACACACCTGGGAAAGGGTGGCACAGATTTACAAGCTATGCACCCTCTGTCCACACTATAAGGTAGGTATTGCCACCAGAACACTCCAAAGCCAGTTACTCTAAGGCTGTTACAGGGGTACCCGATTATACTAAGTTAAATTAATACTAATACAAATGGTAGTGTTTGACCAATGCAGCAAGGCTTTCAGGAGTGGCCACAGTGTTAACAAATAAATATAAGTACTCTCAGACGTTAAAATATTCTCTAAAAGACTAGCTACAATGAATGGTTTAAATAAATTTAATAATAAATAATAAAAGAACATGAAAATACTAAATATCTATTTACAATAAACACTAGAGTTTCAATCACAGGAAATATTAAAAATAACACAGGTGGAAAGGTTCGCACAGATATAGAAAAACAATACTTAACTAATCTTATTATTTATTTATTTAACATTTGTTTACTGGGAAAGTCCAACTTGAAACAAAGCCAATTTTCAGCGGATGCCTGGGGAGAAATGTTTCAAACACATGTCTTTGTAGTACCTAGAGGCAACCCACACAGATGGAGGGAGAACATGCAGATTCTGCGCAGAAGGCACCCCAGCTAAGAACTGAATCAGTGAACTTCTTTGTGTGAGGTGACAATGCAACTGCTACACCACTGCACCATTCTATATTTTCCTGACTGATTAAAGAATTACTGTTTCCTAGTCCACTTACTAGAGTAAGACAAGATGATGTGGGTGAGTGATCCTTCTTTGTCAAGTTTCAAAAAACAGACTGCTCTGAGACTGCTGTCTCATCTAGTATTAAAACATCATTTCAGTACTGGATTACAGAATGACATCACATACATCTGATCATCTGACTCTGGTTCCCACACTACCCCCTTTACTAGAAACTGAACCTGAATCTAGCAAATATGGTTACCATACACACACATAGAGCTTTGCTAAGATGTGTTATAGCATCTGTAAGTTATAAAACCACTTTAAAAGTTCCATGCTTCTAGGATAGCAATTAGTTCACCTCAATGGACAATACAGAAGGATCCCTAGTCCTGGTTTTCACAGATACTTTGTCTCTGGCTGCAATCACAACTGTAAGATACAATCTTTATGTCCAAATGAAATTTCAGACTATTTTTCAAAGTTAGCTGGACTGAGATTAACCTCTTCTCTTCCAGTATCTTCTGTTACAATACATTCATTCCAACAGTTACAACACAGTCTGCCATATACAAGTGTAATTCCTTTCCATCCAGCAGGACCAACTGTTGGTACATTTCTAGCACAAACAGTTTCACAAATACATTTTCAACACAAGCACCTGCACAAATAAGTAAGACATAGAAACAACATATAATTCTTTATAAAACTCTGGCTAGCTATGCTGGCATATGTTACGCATCCAATGCCCTACTTCTCCTGGCAATAGCAAACATCATCACAAACTCATCACAAGCAATTATTACTGAATTTGCAACAATTATTACTGAATCTGTCTTTCATAATGAGTGGTGTTTTCCCTGTTTTCTAATGCTACTTAATATTTATGCTTCTAATGAAATCACCTTATTATGAAAAAAATATCTAGCAAATAATATGCCAGAGTATCTGTGACAGTTTTGCAATTTTCTTTACCCACTAGTTCAAGTTGCACTTAAACAGGGATAGGGAGGAGCTCTGCTTCACGTGGATGGGGAGCCTGTCCCAGAGAATGGGAGGAGCTCTGCTTCACATGGATGGGGAGCCTGTTCCAGAGAATGGGAGGATCTGTGCTTCACATGGATGGGGAGCCTGTCCCAGAGAATGAGAGGATCTGTGCTTCACATGGATGGGAGCCTATTCCACAGAATGGGAGGATCTGTGCTTCACATGGATGGGGAGCCTGTTCCAGAGAATATGAATTCTCTGAGAAACATATCTGTCTCTCCAACATGTCCTGTTTATGTTATAAGCAATATCTAGGTCTTCTAATCTAGTAGTTCTGATGCTGTTTGTTTTTCAGATGTACAACAGATTCATCAAAACAGGGTCCAGGGATGCCTTGGATGCCAGGAAAAGGTCACATCTCAGAAGTCTGTATGTTACTGAGCAAAGAGTGTTTACTCCCTGTATCTTTTTGTAAGGAACCTTTGCAGATGTTCCAGCTGCTGCATGTGTCTGGTCATGTACATACTGAAGAGGGCATTATACTCTGTGATGGGCCTGATGATGGCTGAGTATAGTGGCATGATGATCTTGACCTAGATACTATTCCCTTGCTTATAAGTTGAGTAACACAGAAGGATTTTCTTATACCTTAGACATATGTTGGTTGAAGGCAAGGTTGCTGTCTACATGAGTTCACAGATCCCTGTCCAGTGATTCAACTTTTAAGGGTGTTTTATCGAGGGCACAGTCACTTGGGGCAGCACTCCCCAAAGAGGTACTACAATGCATTTCTTGGTATTGAGTTTTAAGCCATGGCTTTGGTAGCAAGCATTTGTCTGTATTAGACCTTTCTGAAGGGTGTTCTCATCTTAGGGTGATTCAATGATTGCTTTCAGTTTGCAATTATTTGCAAACTTGGTTGGCCAGAGTCCTTTGACATTGTCTTTGACATCTGAGAGGTAGATACCAAAGAGGACTGAGCCCAGCACACAGCCCTGGGGGACTCAACTGGTGACTGGCTTCTTTATGGATGTATTCTCACCAGTTCTAACATTCTGGGTCCTATCAGTGAGCCAGCTAGCTATGCAATGTGTTATAAAGGCGTTATACCTAGTTCTGTAAGTTTGTTGACAATGTCTGAGTGGGGCACTGTATCAAATGCCTTAGCCAGTTCTAAGTAGTAGCATGCACAGTTTTCTCCTCATCCATTGCTTAGTGACATTTTCAAAGAAGTCTACCAGATTCAGTAAATATGACCTTCCTTTGACAAAGCCAAACTGGGATGGATCCAGTGTCTGGAGGTCTCCTATACATTTGTCAATAATTTCCATAATAATTATTTCCAAGGCTTTGCAAATAAGACTAGTCAGACTAACGGGTCTGTAGTTTCCAGGATCTGTTGAAGGTCCTGCCTTATGAAGATATATGACTATTGCAGTCATCCATTCATGTGGCACAAAGCCTATTTTAAGACTAGAGTTAAATAATGTCTCCAAGAGTCCTGTAAGACACATTTATTCTGGAGGCATCCTTGGATTGTATTGGGACCCATAGAGACCATGTTCTTGGCTTTAGTTAGTGTAGCCAGTACATGCTTCCTAGTTATAGTTGGAAGGGTTATATTTGAGGGTATTAGTGGAGGGATGGTCTGAGTGAGATAGAGGTAAAGTTGAAACTGAATTTATCCACTAACAGGTTAGGTATATTGACAGTTTCTGAGAACATGGCACCATTAACCACCAGCTCAACACATTGCTGTGTACTGCCCATGAGGTTTTTGACATAGCTGTAGAAGGCCTTAGAGCTATCTTTCACTGGGAGGATATCTTAACCTCAAAGCTGGCTTTGCTTGACCTAACCAGCCCTCTTAGTTGTCTAGTTATTTTGATGAGAGACATTTTATCTTTATGGGACTTACCTTTCCTAACTTTTGCCATCATTTTTCCCTTTGTTATATATCTTGTTTAATTTGGGATGCCGCCAGGGCTGTTTGTTTCTGGGGCTAGTTTTGGACTTACTTCTGGAAGGTACAGCAGGCTCCATGTCACCTCTGACATGGTTGTGCAGAGTTCCTGACCAGGATTGTTTGTTGCTGGGATTAGTTCTGGCATTACTTCTGGTAGGTACAGCAGCCTCCATTCCACCTCTGACATGGTTGTGCAGAGTTTCTGTAGCTATTCAGCATAGGCTGGTGTGCTCCCAGGGCTGGAGGGGTATTGAATTTTGATGAGCCATCACTTGATAACAGGTCATTTCCCTTGAAATACTTCCTAAGTGTTACTGGTTTTAATGGGATTACTGAGCTGATTTTGAGGGAGGGTGAGACATTAAAGGGGTGCAGCGTTCTCCCAAATTTGTGAGTAAGAAGTCCAGTATGTTGGAGCCCCTAGTGAGGTTATTCACTATTTGGTCATTTATATATTTATTTATTTTTTATTTATTTAACATTTGTTGACCGGGAAAGTCCGACTAGGTTCCACAGATCCTGTTTTCAGCGGAGGCCCGAGGAGAAATGCTCCAGAAGCATGACTTTAGAATTGGAAACTCCATTTGCTCAGAGCGTTTGTATTTACAAAGTCCAGGAATCTCTGTGCCTGTAGATTTGAGGCTGTGCAGGATCCCCAGTCTACAGAGGGGTAATTAAAGTCTCGCATGAGTGGGGTGTTAGCTTATCTGGTAAGTGTCTACAATAGGGATAAGTATACATTGTGAGCTCAGGTCATTTACACCTACATGGACTATGGTGGAATCATACTTGTACCTGTGATGTAATGACTTGAGTGTGTGTGTGATTTGGTGGATCCTGGTTCCAGATAAGCAACTAACCATTATCTTCTCCTTGTTCAGCCTGGTTAGAGGGACATCAGTACCTCTTATAATGGAGTCCCCTATGATGAACCATTATCTTCTCCTTGTTCAGCCTGGTTAGAGGGACATCAGTACCTCTTATAATGGAGTCCCCTATGATGAACCATTATCTTCTCCGTGTTCAGCCTGGTTAGAGGGACATCAGTACCTCTTACAATGGAGTGCCCTATGATTAACCATTATCTTCTCCTTGTTCAGCCTGGTTAAAGGGACCTCAGTACCTGTTATAATGGAGTCCCCTATGATGAACTATTACCTTCTCCTTGTTCAGCCTGGTTAGAGGGACATCAGTACCTCTTATAATGGAGTCCCCTATGATGAACCATTATCTTCTCCTTGTTCAGCCTGGTTAGAGGGACATCAGTACCTCTTATAATGGAGTCCCTTACGATGAACCATTATCTTCTCCTTGTTCAGCCTGGTTAGAGGGACATCAGTACCTCTCATAATGGAGTCCCCTATGATGAACCATTATCTTCTCCTTGTTTAGCCTGGTTACAGGGACATCAGTACTTCTTATAATGGAGTCCCCTATGATGAACCATTATCTTCTCCTTGTTCAGCCTGGTTAGGGAGACATCAGTACCTCTTATAATGGAGTCCCCTATGATGAACCATTACCTTCTCCTTGTTCAGCCTGGTTAGAGGGACATCAGTACCTCTTATAATGGAGTCCCCTATGATGAACCATTATCTTCTCCTTGTTCAGCCTGGTTAGAGGGACATCAGTACCTCTTATAATGGAGTCCCTTACGATGAACCATTATCTTCTCCTTGTTCAGCCTGGTTAGAGGGACATCAGTACCTCTCATAATGGAGTCCCCTATGATGAACCATTATCTTCTCCTTGTTTAGCCTGGTTACAGGGACATCAGTACTTCTTATAATGGAGTCCCCTATGATGAACCATTATCTTCTCCTTGTTCAGCCTGGTTAGGGAGACATCAGTACCTCTTATAATGGAGTCCCCTATGATGAACCATTGTCTTCCCTTGTTCAGCCTGGTTACAGGGGCATCAGTACCTCTTATAATGGAGTCCCCTATGATGAACCATTATCTTCTCCTTGTTCAGCCTGGTTAGAGGGACATCAGTACCTCTTATAATGGAGTCCCCCATGATGAACCAGTATCTTCTCCTTGTTCAGCCTGGTTAGAGGGACATCACTACCTCTTATAATGGAGTCTCCTATGATGAACCATTATCTTCTCCTTGTTCAGCCTGGTTAGAGGGACATCTGCACCTCTTATAATGGAGTCCCCTTTGATGAACCATTATCTACTCCTTGTTCAGCCTGGTTAGAGGGACATCAGTACCTCTTATAATGGAGTCCCCCATGATGAACCATTATCTTCTCCTTGTTCAGCCTGGTTACAGGGACATCAGTACCTCTTATAATGGAGTCCCCTTTGATGAACCATTATCTTCTCCTTGTTCAGCCTGGTTAGAGGGACATCAGTACCTCTTATAATGGAGTCCCCTATGATGAACCATTATCTTCTCCTTGTTCATCCTGGTTAGAGGGACATCAGTACCTCTTATAATGGAGTCCCCTATGATGAACCATTATCTTCTCCTTGTTCAGCCTGGTTAGAGGGACATCAGTACCTCTTATAATGGAGTCCCCTATGATGAACCATTAACTTCTTCTTGTTCGGCCTGGTTAGAGGGACATCAGTACCTCTTATAATGGAGTCCCCTGTGATGAACCATTATATTCTCCTTGTGCAGCCTGGTTAGGGGGACATCAGTACCTCTTATAATGGAGTCCCCTATGATAAACCATTATCTTCTCCTTGTTCATCCTGGTTAGAGGGACATCTGTATCTCTTATAATGGAGTCCCCTATGATGAACCATTATCTACTCCTTGTTCAGCCTGGTTAGAGGGACATCAGTACCTCTTACAATGGAGTCCCTTATGATGAACCATTATCTTCTCCTTGTTTAGCCTGTTAGAGGGACATCAGTGCTTCTTATAATGGAGTCCCCTATAATGAACCATTATCTTCTCCTTGTTCAGCCTGGTTAGAGGGTCATTAGTTTATCTTAGAATGGAGTCTGCTATGATGAGGGTCCTGGGAAGGGTGTTTGTCTGCCTTATGGCTGAGTGTTTGGGCTCCAGTGAGTGTGAACATATTTGTGGTGTTGACTATTGTTTTTTCTGAGTGCCTTTGGGCTTGCTGAGGCATAGCTTCGACAATGGATGATCTAAGCGATATTTGTTGTTTAGAAAGATTACTTTTAAGTGCCTCAACATACGCTAGTCTATGTGTGAGCTGTGTGCTGTATGAAGTGAGTGTTGTATGCCTGGTTTCAACAACCTCATATGCTCCTGTATGCAAGAGATTAGCTTCTAGTGTCATTGTGTAACTACACCTCTCACATTTGTTCTTTAAGGATTAAGTGGTTGTCAATAAACATGCCAGTATTGCTACATTGTCTCAAGATACCCATATACACCAAGCTGGCTACAGAGAAGTTAGGAAACTGCATATACATGCTATCCAGTCCTTTGATTGGGGAGCTACAGAGGGTGGTGTATTGGGGTTAGAAGGTTATTAAGGTTGCTTTGTTGGTACAGACTAATAAGGGTGCTTTACTGGGTCAGATTATCTGGACAGTACTAAATTCTACTAACTTTAATATTTACACAGTACTGAATTCTACTAAACCTGTAGGTATTGCCACTCGCCCCTCATCTAGCTGCTCTAATCTTATCAGTACACAAGGTATTTGTTCTGTATTTACTACTTTACAGGGTACAGTTTTATGGGCCATAATATAAGGAAAATTTGATTTCTAGGATGGATCTATGTAAAACAATGGGCAGGAAAAGTACTTAAAAATGTATAGAGCAGACAATAGCAATGAAAGAGGGCAGGAAGGGAAATAAGATTGCCATAAGGGGGGGAGGCCGGAGACAAAGCCTTGTAAAACCACAATAGGAAAAGAGTGGGGGAAAAAATCAAAGAAGAAGCAGGCTAGGTAGGGAGGGAT